>NW_015386866.1:3098-38612 GCF_001527695.2 Protobothrops mucrosquamatus | reverse complement strand
ACTCTAAAATTTTAAATTGGGTATAATTTTATATTATTATAGTGGGTTTTAGGACAGGACAAATAATTTAATTAGTTTTGAATATTTTTAAATATTATGGTATTGCTGTTTTATTAATGTGCCTGTTCACCGCCCTGAGTCCCGCAAGGGAGAAGGGCGGTATATAAATCAAATAAATTTGAATTTGAATTTGAATTTATGATCACAACTGAGCCCAAAATTTCCATCGCCAAGCATCCAAATTTTGATCGTGTGACCATGGGGATGCTGCAACAATTTTAACTGTGGAAAAGTGGTAAGTCACTTTTTTCAGTGCTGATCACTAAGCGAATGATTGTGAGGACTACCTGTATAATATTCAGAAACCCCAGTCTGAAGCAGCAAACCTATTCTCAATTCTTCTACTGCATACAGTCAGGAAAACCTGATTATACAGAACTCCTGTACAGTTACAGGAATTCTATTTAGAATACAAAGATTTAGTTTTTAAACTTAAGAGTGCTGAAATCAATAGTTCTGTTTTCATGTTATTTCAGTTCTTTGGGAACTAGTTTTGTTTATTTAAAGCATTTGTAACCTGTTCTCAGGATCTAATGTTCCCAGATTGATTGACATATGATAAGTGGGATGGGGGTTGGGGAATTGCTTGAGTTTCATAATTGACTGGAATTAGGCTTTGGACAGTTCAAATTCAGGCATGCTGTTCTCCCCATCTATGGAAGTGAATTGACTGGGTAGCTGCATTTTACTCCTAGCACAGGTGGCTCCATAGTATTCTCTTTTGCATCTGAGGTAGAAGCTTAATTGAGGCCTTCAGGGTAGGCTATGGAATGTGCCTCATAGGATTCTGTACTTAAGATAAAAACAGCTACTATTGAGCTCCCCTCCTCAAAATAACCTGCTTCATTGTCTCCTTTGTGTGGTCTTACCCACACAAAATCCAGTTCTGTTACCGTATGTCAACTTTATCCTCAATAAGAAATAATTTTGCTGTTGGGAGGCAGGAATCCCATTGAGATCTATCAATAAGTCTTGCTTACCTTCTTTCCAGCCCTACTACAGGTAATCTTCGTCTTGCCACTCATTTAGTGACCATTCAGCGTTACAATTGTGCTGAAAATGGTGACTTATGACCCTTTTTCACACAACCGCTGCAGCATCCCCATGGTCAAGTGATCATAATTCAGACACTTGGCAACTGGCAGGTATTTATGACAGTTGCAGTGTCCCGGGGTCATGGGATCCCCTTTTGTGATCTTCTGACAAGCAAAGTCAATGAGGAAGATTCACTTAACAACTATGTTACTAATTTAACACCTGCAATGATTCACTTAACAACAGTAGCAAGAAAGGTTATCACACACGGGGTAAAACCCACTTAACAGCTGTCTTGCTTAGCAATGGAAATTTTGGGCTCAATTGTGGTCATTCGTTAAGGACTACATATATAGGATTTATTTGGCATCCTTTGTTTTTTTTTAAAGCACTTCGTGTACAATCAAGAATTATGTAAAAATGGTTTAATATTATTTTGAGTAAGTAATCAGGGAAAGCTTCAATAATTATTGAAAAGGGGGGAAATTTAAGCAGAGCGTTAAATTCTCACTTTCAACAATTAAAAATCTTATTCAGACACTGTTATTTCTGAGATTCAGCAGCACTGCCCACACACTCCCAAGCATCTTGTGCCAACTAACCAGCTACACTTTAAAAGCCAACAGAATAAAAGTAAATGAAAAAAATCTAGGACACTTAAGTTTTGTTTCCATTACTGTACTATATAGAAAATGCTGAGGGGAGAACTCGGTGCCCTGGTTGCTGTTGGGCTACATCTATCCATACTCTTCAGAGCTTGCTGGGACTGCTGAAAGTAGTCATTACTCAACATCTGGCAAACCTCCCAGTCCAAGGCTATGTGATACAGCTATTCATACTCACTAGCTGGTAGAGAGGAAAGTCAAATCTTTGTTCCCAGTCAAAATTCTATCTCTTACAGTATTTCCTTACATATCTATAAGCTGGATGAAATCTGGGTTGGAAAAAACTCATTGAAAACTTGCACAATTCCTTTCACAGGGAAGCTTGGCCTGTGCTTTCCAAACAATGAACCGTTTATGGACATGGAAAAATATCTCCTATTTTAGTATGTTCGGTTTACCTTTACAATTTCTGTTATTCATAATAAGAAAATGGCCCGTGTTATAATAAAAGACATTTGCAAGACTAGATAGGCCAAAGACCACTTCTTTCATATTCCAATTGCTTCTCTCTACATTCCTATCAATGAGTGAAGTTGTTCATACAAAACACGCCCAAAGAATTTACTAAAACAGTTGGTGAGGATCCAATCATCTTATTGAATATTGCAAGTTGCTGGATTCTAAGCCTTAGGGAGCAGAGTCCTGATGTAACTTTATTATTAGTGTATGTTAATTATACATGTGCAGTAATAACTATTAGGTCATATCAATTGTTGCTTGTTAATGAAGGTATAACAATTTTCTAACAAGTCATCAAATCCTGAGTGTGAAGACACACAAAGGGTGCTTTGATTCACATTGTTTATATTTATTAACACATATGTGATAAGTGTATGTTAATGTCTTTGTGGTGTTTGGTCTCTCAGGACAGGAGCCTTTCTCTCAAACAAAAGACCATGTCCTAGAATGCTGTCATGCCTACTTATACAAGTAGGCCCTACCATTTGAAAGTTAATCTAGCATTTAATAAAACTGTTATCAATGAATATAGGAGTAGGGCACATATAGTGTATTTTTGTGGGATCAAATGCATTTGATTAAACTGATTGCACAGTATGTCTGTTTCTAAATTTAAAAAAAAACATTCAAGTCGCATCTTTCTTCTAGACCAGTGTTTCTCAACCTTTAAGATAGGAGGACTTCAATTCCCAAAATTCCCTAGCCAGCCTGACAGGAAAATTTTGGGACTTGAAGTCCACCTTTCTTAAAACTGCCAAGGCTGAGAAAGACTGTTCTAAGCAAATAGTAGAACCGGTTCCCACTGTGGAAAAGCCCAAACATCCAATCCTTTCTAGGAATCTTTTCAGAAACTCAATATGTATGTAAGCATGTCAAACTAGAGCAGCGGTTCTCAACCTATGGGTCGCGACCCCATTTGGGGTCGATCGACCATTTCACGGGGGTCGCCAAGCAAGGCTGTCCGCCATTTTTTCCCCTTTTCCGGCGGGTGCCTTACCTCCCTTGAGCTGGGCCAGCTGGTGGTCAGCCTGCTCCGTCTCTGCCGCTTGCCAGCTACACCTCAGCCAGCGCAGGGGGCGGAACCACGCATGTGCGGCGCTCCCGGGCAGGGGAAGTCCTCGACTTACGACCGGTTGGGTAGTCCTCGACTTACGACCGGTTTAGTCCTCGACTTACGACCGGTTGGGGGTCGCGGCATTAAAAAGGTTGAGAACCACTGAACTAGAGTGTCTTTTCAGTGCCAGAAACATCGGAGAGAATTCAGAGATCTACTTGATTATAATTTCCTGAAGAGATTAGATGAATCATGCATGTCAACCAATTGGCAGACAAAAGACTAAAGATTTAAAAGCCAATGTATCAGACTGCAGCAAAGCAGGGGTGTGTAAAATGTGAAGGGCATTTTGGTATTCTGAACTTGGAACAAGACATGCAGTATTCCAGATTTTCATCACACGATCAGGACAAATGGGAGCTATTTTTGTTCCACAAAGTTTAAGTCCTAATTTTTTTTTTAAAAAATCCCCAACCATTAAGAATGTATATTAACCAATTAAACAAGTGGCTGTCCCTACCTTTTTGGCTGGTTCTAATTGAGGAAGGAAAGGAGGTGAAGTAGTTTTGTTCCCTCAGAATAAAAGCATTTGAAAGCCATTTCAGAGAGCAGAAGCAGGAATGCAGTACTGTACTACTTCTCTATAACTCTCTAAAGCAGCTGTTGGGGGGGGAGGGAGAAGGGTTGTTTTTTTTTATTAAGTTGCAGATGAGGGTTACATTCATATGTCCCTAAACACTTTTTAGCAACAGATCTAAAAAAAGTGCACAGCCCTATTATTTTTGTTTTATGCTAGGAAAAAACAGCTTTCCCTTTCTCTTCCTTCTAATGCAGATCATTAAAGGCATTTCAATTTGTAGTTGTATAAAAGGAGATAATGCAGCATTTTGACCCTGAAAATTCATAGGGCATGTCAAGCGATTACCTGAAATACCAAGCACAAATAGTTCTGAAATACATACATTGTATTGCTATCTACGGAGTCAGCATTATTACTGTCAAACTCATTCCTTCTGGCCTAAAAATAAAACTGTGCTACTCCTGTGATCTGAAATTAACAAACTTTATAGGTATATAATTTCAACACAAGTTTTCAAGACTAGCAGGTGACCCAGGCAAGCAGGGAAAAGGTAGATCAGATATGAGCTGCACTTAATCGCCAACTAAGTACAACATTGCATACACAGCCATATATAACATTCCTTCCTACACACTTTTTGCATTCTTAAATTGGATTATTTGGTCCTGTTGAACTCCAATGGCTTATTGCAGAATAAACAATTTGACCTTGTTATATTCTGGGTAGAGAAACCGCTGTCTTCAGTTTCTCCTGATTCAGCCATGAAAAAAGCTCAATAATCTTTCTTCATATTTTCTACTGCAAATACTGTAGAATAAAAAGTCGAATGCAGTTTATACCAAAACACCCCATTTGGAAGTGTCCCTTGAAATTAATGGGACATAGAATAATACCATTTTACCAAAATCACAAACATAATTCATAATTAAAGGGCCACCAGTGGCTTTATAAATGCCACTATATCACATTAAAGAAGTAGTGCAAGATCCGAAGATGTGGAGAGACCTGGCCCACAGAATCGCCAAAAGTTAGACATAACTGAATGGAATCATCATCATCATCATTATCATCTTCTTCTTCTTCTTAAAGAAAATAAACTAAAATTAATGGTTAACCTACATTACACCCAGTGATACCCATTTCTGTTTTAACAAGGCCCCATTCAGAATTTGTAGTATTTTTCTATCAACAATATCTGCAATGGACAAGGACTGTATTCCTGATGACAGAGTTTAAAAACAACAGTGAACTTGAGTGTCTACTTATTTTTTTTGAACTCAGATCATTTTAGAAGCAAGTTAATCTAATGTTATCTCCTCGCAGTGTACATCCAAACAACTATTAGTTTGTATCCACAATAACAAATGTCTTTTGAACTATAGCCACATTCATCTAATGAATCCTTTTGCAAAAGGAAAATGAAACCCTGTGTTCACTTTAGAACCAGCATAAAAAGGCAAGTGCAATTAAAAGTACTCTTTATCCTAAAATGCTGCACTTCATAAGAATTAATTTAATGGCTTTCTTTTTCTTACATTAGTAATCAATTGCTCATGTTTCGAAAGCTAAAATGTACCTTTAATGCTCATAGCTGAATGACACACTAATGGCCTATTGCATGTAATTATGACAATGTTGAAAATATATGTTATCCTATATATGGATGTTACCATAATACATAATGAAAGGTATTCTAATTTAAAATTAGTATTATTTGCATTTTATGGCATTTATATACAGTAGATCATATAAAATTTGCTTTTCTTTTTGAACTTCTATCCCATTCAAAACAAAAGATAAATATAATGTGGTTTTATATTTTTATTTTATATACTACTCACCAAAGCTGGTTCTCATGAAATTTGGGAAAACAAAAACAGAAGAAAAACAGAAGAATATATATCTCAAACTCAGCACAGACAACTGTTGGTTTGACTTTGCTCTTAGAAAAAAAGTTACAGTCCAGAAAAGACAACATTTGGTAATTAGTGTACAGGCCTGAACATGTAAATTAGAAACTGGTTTCTAGGAATGGTTTTGTATTATAATGATGCAGTCACACAGTATTGATGTCAAGCATTCAAAGAATGATAATAACACAGAATTCTTCAAAATTATTATAAAACTGTAATGTGATCACCTGGAATCCTGTTACAGTGCCAAACTGCCTCTTCAGTTAAAACTCCCTATGACAATGACATATTTCAACAAGATGACAGATTCAGTAATGCCCTTTACAGTTCAGAGAATTTTACAACAGCTCTGGATTATAAAGCAGATTATCTTCCTTTTTTTGTTTTGCTCATTGACTAGGTATTCTGTTTGGTGATTAAGCTAACTTCCTCTTATTTTTCCTATTAGCAAAGCATCTAGGTCAGTGATGGCGAACCTTTTAGAGACCAAGTGCCCAAAAACTGGCCCCGCCCTGCTCCACCCCCTGCTCTGCCCCCACCCCGCCTGCCCACAGGGCCACTCACTGCCTCCAGGGCCCGCTGCAGATCACCCAGCAGCGCCATGGCAGCCATGCCTTCTGCCCACGCCCCGCAGCATCAACTGTGCACAATGGGGCGTGAGGTCAGAGTCTTGTCTACGCTGCCTGGCTGCCATGTCCTTGACTCCACTGCTCCGCGTGGGCCACGCTCGGGGGTAACCCTTCTCCAGGAGGACTGTTGGTGAGGAGGGTGTCACGGGGGGAGGCAAGGCTGGGGCAACGGCATGTGTGCCCACAGAGAGGACTCCGAGTGCCGCCTCTGGCACCTGTGCCATAGGTTCGCCACCACTGATCTAGGTGCTTGGCATGTATGTACACAAACTGTCCCAGACACATTTCCAGTACTTCTTTTTCTCAGATGAAAATAAAGGCCTCTCTGAAGATTAAAAATTGCAAAAAAAAAATTTATTTTGCCAAGTCTGGGGCAACTCATGTATTTCAATCTGAAAATCCAGACCTTCCTGAACTGTTAATAGCCCTCCAAAATACTAGCTCTTAGAAACAGCATCTACATTTCTTTCTAGCTATGCTCATCACTTTTTAAAAGTGCATTTTGAGAAAGAAAGAAAGAAAGAAAGAAAGAAAGAAAGAAAGAAAGAAAGAAAGAAAGAAAGAAAGAAGACAAAATGCATTCTATAATAACAACAGGAAACAGATTAATGACATTCCATTTCTGAAGCACCCTTTCAAGAGGATATTCACAAGAGGTTCAAATAACAAAAACATGGTAAAAATAGATTGGTCTATGAGGTATGCACAATTTCTTCAACACTTCATGACACTGCAACTCTTTTTGCAGTGTACTTTTCCTTTTCTTGTGTCACAATACAAGATCTCTGTTAGACAGTATTCAAAAGATTTTTTTTTAAAAAAGGAAAAAAGCTACTAAACAGGTATCATGGGGCAGTCACAATACCATAGCCAGGGGCTGTGAATTATGTTAAACAGATCCAGCATAATTAACTACAATACAATTTGAATTGTGCAGATGAAGGATCTCTACCACAAAACTTGCAGTACAGACTACTGAAGAAAGAGTTGCTGAAGATTTGGAGTTTTAACTACAGTGCTGAATACTACCGGTGATAAAAGCATTCTCTGCTACAGATATTCACCTCTTATGGCTGCACAACTGCATTTCCTGTTAAAATGCTGAATTTGCTGACATAGGTATGCTGAAGTCTCCCCCTTTAAAAATATGGACAATTCTTAAAATATATCATTCGGTCACTATATTGTTGATCCTTTCTTCTAGTGGAGTTTAAAATCCTTCCCCAAAAGGAGAGAAAGTCCATCCAGTATGCTCCTTTCTACTGGCATATTCATATTTGAACACATAACATGATGCATTCTGTAAAGTACCCAAGTTCCTCACTGTGTCCTTGTGTCCCATTCATTCACCTTTTAAAATAGGCATTCATAAAAATACTGAAGAATGCAGTACCACATACCACCTGACAAAAATGCAAATAACTGTACAAGAACTAGCCACAAATTGCTAAGAGTCATATCTCGGGAAACAACTTCAGTCTGTCCTTGCAGAGGAGGGAATGTTCCTGAAACAGAAGGGAAAAAAACATTTTGTGACAAGTTCAAGCTACCTTTCTGGAATTTTTCTCCATATCAATGGAATTAACAAGAACTCAGGGCACACCAGATATAACTCTGGCTCTCTTTTATAATCATCAGTACATTAGGAAGCAGTTGTGTTACCCATCTGCAAACACTTTCCTATCTGGAGTAAATATTGTTTATATATCTTAGTAATGTCTATTCCACTAAGGCTAATTAGTTTTACCAACATTTTGCTATCAAATCCTAATCAAGCAATGGAAAATGAATGTATCTTTATTTAATTTCGGTTGGGTAAGCATCGGGGTTTAGCTTCACCTCTGATTAGCATCAGAGCTGAATACCTTGAACTTGGGGTAGGGCAGTGGTGGCGAATCTATGGCACGGGTGCCAGAGGCGGCAACTCGGAGCCCTCTCTCTGGGCACACATGCCATTGCCACAGCCTTGCCTCCCCCCGCGACCCCATTCTCTCCAGTAGACTCCCTGAAGGAGACTCGCCCTCGAGCGTGGCCCACACGGAGCAGTGCAGTCAAGGACATGGCAGCCAGGCAGCGTAGACAAGACTCTGCCTTCACACCCCATCATGCAGTTGATGCTGCAGGGCACAGGCAGAGGGTGTGGCCGCCATAGCGCTGCTGGGTTGCCTGGGTGATCTGCGGAGGGCCCTGGAGGCGGTGAGTGGTCCTGTGGGCAGGCGGGGGATGGGGGGCAGAGCGGGGTCGGGCAGGGGGTGGAGCAGGGGCGAGGCCAGTTTTTGGGCACTCGGTCTCTAAAAGGTTCGCCATCACTGAGATAGGGTTTCCTCTTCAAAGAAGGCATATCATACAATGTATTTCCAACCCACATAGACAAAGGAATCAGAGTAACTTCAATAGTTTTGCTTATCAAGAAACTGTTTTGCTCACAAAGCAAGACGCTGCATCAAATCTAACCGGAAGGGCTCAAATGCAAACCGGAAGTTTGCATTTTTCTAAAATTAAAGCAAAGATGACAGCATTTCTGCAATGAAACAGCATGGTGAACTAGTATTTAAATGTAAGATTAATGTATTATATATGTTTATTTGAATAATAACATTGCTCAATATCACCAAGTGTCATTTTCTCTTAACAAAACTTTAAAAGTTCATGGCAGCAAGAGAATTACAGGACAACTCTCAACAACTGTTATTTTTTTAGCCACCTGAACTTTTTAAGACAAATTTACAAGTTATTTATGAAATAACTCATGGTTTCTACTATAGATTTCTTCTTTGATTAGGCATTGTCAACAAAAGTCTAATGGACATCAAAGACTTAACAAATTTATTGTACAAAATCTTTAATGTCCATTTTACAAGTATATATTATCTCAATAAAGGAGACTAACCCAAACACATATCCATTGCTTGGCAGACCAGCGAAATGAGAATATAAATAGGAGTTGTGTATCATGACAGCAACATCTACATGGATTAAGAAATAGTTATTGGTGTTACACAGACAATTCTTATATAGTACCTGTCTTGTAAAAGTGTGACAAAAGACCCTCCTTTTCAATGAACCGTTGATATAACCAAACAGTGAGTGCTTCAGGATCAATGGGTACATCCTTAATTGGAAAAATTCTGCATTTAAAAAAAACCAGAAAAGTAAATTAGATGTATGAAATATTTTTATTTTTTAAGATGAATTTCACTTTTGCTTTGAACTCCATCAGGATTGAGTATGTTTCAATATTTACAATTTATTTTTTAACAAAATCTAATATTTATTAGTATTATTCAAAGGATACATTTTTTTAAAATCACCAATTATTGGGGCAGTTGAACTATCGAATAATAGTTATTCTTCAATTTCAATTTAAGAAAATAGACATTAATTCTGAGTTTCAGTTCAAACTCTAGCATCTGGCCTATATTTCACTAAGAGCTGCATTTTATACCTTCAGAGACCTCTGCATTTTGTAAACATAAAACTGATTTAAATCTTGTACTAAATATCTCTTGTCTAGATTCTGAAAAAGAGAATCAGCAATTAAATATTCACAACAATAAATATGTAATAAATATAAAAGGGCTGATAACAAGAACCTGAACCTCAAAACTGATAATCTCTGAAATTTTTCTAGCTCTGATTTTATTTTCTATTTGCCTTGGTTTAGGAAGACAAGTACTATAAAAGAAAAATTAACATAGACAATACTATCTCTGCCTAATGCTTTCCTGTGTGGCTTATATTATATTTATATGATTCAGTTATGGTGAAACATGAAAAAATTATGCCATTTGCTACTTGTGAACTTCTGTGTTCTGTGTCACATTTTTCTTTTATTTTTCTTGACAAAGATATGATGGAATAGCTACTTAATTTTATATAAATTAGAAATTTGAGAAGCTCTCGGCTTGAAAGCACCAACCTCATTCCAATATTATATACGATGTCTCTTATTCTTAATTTTGTTTAGTTTCGTTGAGAGCATCCTGGCTCTGCAAATCTAGGTTCTTACATGCATTATGCAGAGTCTTATGGGTGTACATTCTTACACTCTACTTCCTATCTCAGAAGGGCTCATCACTAGGGTACTGTTGCAATAAGCCCAGTACCAGAAATGCAGGATTTATGCTAAAAAAGAAATAACAAGCCTTCAAAAGCAAGAATAAGTTTAAGAAAATCAATATTAGATTAATGGAATCAACTAAGTCAAGTTAACATAGAAAGGTATAAGGATACTGACTTTTGAACCACAATGTTATCTTATTATAAAATTCTCATAGATTTGAAAATGAAAGATGTTTTCCGTTTGGCATCTGGCATTCCCAAATTGGCCTCTCCTCTTGATTTATAGAAGACGCTTTCCTCTCATTTTTATTGCTTTATTCCTCAATTTTGGTTTCCTGAAAATAAGCAGGCCAGGAAGTAACTGAGATCCATTACCTATAGTAATTTAAGATCCTTTACCTATGAATATGTATGCTTACATTGTCTGCTGCTTATGTATTAGTTTCCCCTGTCTTTCTGACAGGCAGACAGACCCTTATTGGGTGGAGTCTCTCAATATTCTTTGGAAGGAGTCCCACCAGCATGTGCTGTTTAATAAGCACTTCAATAAGCCTTGGTTATTTGTTTTGGGTCCTGCATTTTGATTCCAAACAAGTAAAACACATTCCATCCTCTGGCACCAGTATATTGAAACTTCTCCCTCAATCTGCAAAGCAAAGATTTTCTCTTTATTGCCTAGTAAAATACTGAAGAGGGGGGGGGGAGATCTTCCATGCAATAAAAATCCAAGGTTTTTTAGATGTTACCATAATAACATAGTTCACAGAAAAACAGTTTTATTGCCCCAATACAAAAAAGCTAATTCACTAAATGAAATATTTCCTGTTCATTTGAACCATTACATATCTGTTTTACTCATTTCACTGCCAATTTCTGATTCTCATCATCCTTGCCAGGAAGAGATTGAAAAGTCATGAAGTAGCTGCTTTTGTTAGTAAGCTCTCTAACGCAAGTGCCTCTGGGCTTCTCTTATGCAAGACTACTGAGCACTAGTCTTCTGTTAATACTAGGAAGTGGTGATCTAAGACTTAGAAATTCAGAAACATCTTTCATAATCAGATCTGTTTGTACTGTCCCTTTTGTTGGTATGATTCTTTATCTCTAAAGCCTTTCTAGTCTACTTACGATACAATTTATTATGCTGAAAAGTTTTTCAAGTTATAGAATAAACTACATTAGTGCATACTGTGTTATATTCCAAATGTATCCTACTTTGGGGGAGGCAGTTTGAAGGTACCACTGATCTGTTATCCCAAAGGTGCTTTTTTTTAGGAGGCAACTGGACTTTCTTGTGTTTCTTTAGATAGTTCCATAGACACTCTTCCTTAGACACTCATCTGTTAAGTCCAATCTATTGCTCATTACAGGAATCTCAATAAAAGCATTCTCATGTCAGAAAAAAATTAACACAGATCCATAGAATTGGGACATGACTAATATAGAGTATGTTTTGTTCATTGAGAAAATAACACGGTTGCATGTTTAATCGGAATACAGCATCATATTTTGCTACTTAATGAACACAATTGTGAGTTTGCTGCTATGCCAGGGACACTGCAGCATACAGTTTAGGAACCTTTAAGGGCATTGTGAGCTGACAAACTTTGCAACATCTGTGGGTATAATAACCAAATCTTGGGTATAATAACCAAATCTTGAAAATTTGCTGCTGCTTCCCTTTGCCCCATTGCACCAAAAGGAATCAAAGTGGAATTATTTTAAGTCTCTTTCTCAGAGACTTCTCGTTTCCCAGGACTCAGTAGTTTATCGATACTTAATGGCTCTCCTAACAGCTCTTGCACAACCTTGACAAAGCTATCCCTGCACTCCTCTACAGAGACATGGAGTCTGGATACAACTAAGAGTCCATCTCAGTGTTATTTATCTATAGATGTCACACTGGGACCATATATAATAAAACACAATAACGACTGCATTTCAAATACCCTAAGTTCTATTTATTTATTTTCTAATGGCTAGTAGTACACAGTCATGGTAAGTTTTGATTTAGCTACAATTTCAAGATCCTTTTGACATATATTGTTACTAAGCCAAGTATTATATATTTGATATCTTTCCATTTGATTTATTTGTAAGAACTCTGAATTGATTTCTATTAAATTTCATCGTTATTTTCAGTCCACATCTCTTGCCTTAGCTTACCAATGTAATTTTGAATACTGTTGCCATTTTCTAGAATATGCCACCCAGTTCAAACTATTAAAGAATGTGTTAAAGAGTATGTGACCAAAACTGAATACTGTAATACCATCTGGAGTTTACACCAATTTATTTATTACTATAATACATATACCACTTTATTTCCAGAGACTCAAGCAGCTTAAAGAATGAATATATGAAAATAAAGAATAAAAATAAATAAAACCAATACAACACCATTTGGCTTAAATGATCTTATTCATCTCATCTGAAGAACCATGATTTTATAGCTCTCTGAAAACATAGTGTGTTTTGGGGGGAGGGAGGAGGTAACTGGATATCTAGGGGAAAATGGCTCCAAAGAAAGGAGTCCATTGCTAAGAAGACTTCAATAAAATCCCTGAAAAATGTATCTCCTTGTTGGTGGGAGTCTCAGCAGGCCTTCTCTCCCACTTTTCACTGGACAGGAAAATTCAACTTAAGGAAAGTGGTTGTTGAGATACACAATTTGACAAAGAACTTGGTGATGAGAACACTGACTACATTTTCAAGTCAGTTTAATCAATGTCCCACTACCCTATATTCAATTAGCTTGCCAATCAGAATATCATGGAAATTATAAAGGCAGGATGCATACACACACACACTGCCTTTATTATAATAAATATATACCAGTAATTATAACATTAAATGCTTTATGAAGTCCATAGCACTACCAAAAGAAAGCCTGCTCAGAATATCTGATCTGATCAGACTTATTCTTGATAAATCAAGGGTGAATTTCAATTAATCACAACATGGTTTTGAAGTGTTTTCTTATTTAACAGTTTATAATCTGTTTTATAATCTTCCAGAGATATGAGATTGACTGAAGTATAATTCCATAATATCTTATTTTTCCCATTTTTAATGATAGGGACATTTGCTGTCTTCCATCGTGTAGAAGAACTTCAAGTATTTGGCAGGATTTTTCACAAATAACAGACACATATCCATATGTTATATTATACCATGATTTAGCATTACATCAACTTGCTGAAATCAATCTGTACAAAAGCTTTGGACCTGCTCCCTCTTCTCCACTCTTATGGGAAAAATGGCTTTTTCTACCACATAATTTCATTTTATAGAATCCTGGCTTATTTCTTACTGCCGTTTATCACTTCTGCCCACTGTTGAAACATACTTGTTTGAAATGGTGTTCTAAAATAGGGTTTATTTGACTTTGTAAGAATCTGAACAGCATACTAGAAAAGCAAAATTGAAACTAAGTGCTAGCAGAACTCCTCTGGATGCATGGGAAAAGAGCAGTAAGAGAAATGGAAGCCTCAAGTGCAGTGGTGATTCATTCCAGCTCATATTCCACCGTGATTCTTTTAGAAGGTGTTAAAACATGATTTTGACAACTTAATGTTGAGTGTAATAGGGGTCCACCCTTTTTAGTCAAGAATCTACTTACCTTAATTAATTTAGTTCAACGATATATCTCTATATTCCGCTTTCAGACAATAGAGTAGGGTATATAAATGTTACTCATTATAAAAAGAAACACCACTGAATCATTCCCAAAATACCCCCTCCTTTTGAGTTATGGGAGATGTTTTCCTCCCTGTTTTATTACTTTTTTGCTTAGTAACCTGAGCTCATTTGCTTACAATAACTTGAGGTCTTTTACCTATTACGTACATTGTCTGTTATATATGCATCAGTCTCTCCCACCTTTCTAAGGTATAAATATGAGTGTCGCACCAGCATGTGCTGTCTAATAAAACACTGCAGTAAACCTTGATTATTTGCTTTTGGTCCTGCATTTGATTTCACACCAACCCTCTCAAATGTTGGCAGAAAAGTGATGGAACATGTAATCCTGTATTTTATAAGACATCAGGAAGAAGAAAACTATGATTTAATGTCAAGTGCTAACCAGCCTATTTTTAAATCGCTGTACTGTTAAGTTGCAGAAACTGTCAGCACTGAAAAGAAATTTAGGGAAAAGAAATTCACTCTCTTCCATATTCTCCCCATATTATTGAGTGAAAACCAAGCTGAAAAAGAGATACACCTAGAAACACAAATAGCATTTTTTTTCTTTTTTTTACACAAGTAATTATTCTCATGAACTTTGTTGCTGTTGCAATAAATGTTAAATATAGCCTAAGAAAATAAAGGTGCTCTCTGTGGTCTTATATGTCTTTGTTTATGGCAGAAGCAACCAGCAAAAAACTGACATCTGAATACACACAGGATCACCTTGTTCCTACCTGAATTGGTTGAACCTATTAGATCATCTAGGAAAAAACAACTCCAAATATCCGAGAGAGGAAACAAAGGGAGCTAAAACAAGGAAGTGCTGATTTCCAGGGCAGTATGAAACTTCTGGAGCAATATCCTTGCAGAGATCAAGATGATGATCTCCCTGAGTGCATTCAGGATGTTGCAGAAAGGCTGTTCCAGGCAGGGTTTTAATCTGTTGGGGGTCTCCTTTTATTTTATTGTTTTGTACTTAACTCTTAGGTTTTCTTTTTGTGTTTGTGAGCTTATCACAGATGTTATAAATATGTTTTCTACTACATATGCTAAAGCCTAATCATATATAAATTTATATATGGAGGGGCTCTCTCCTCAAGCTTACTAGTTTGGACTTGGGACTGTAACTGATTAGTTGCATACTTACAGCAACCAGGATTAAAAGTATACTTTCCAGCATTTCCAAATGCAAAACTGCATGCCCCAAAATTAAAACACGCAGTGTAAAGCTGCTTATACAGTATTTCTATACAAGTGTATGCTCTGAGATGTTCCACTAGGAAAATTTCAAATCCAGGTGTCTTAAAATGAATTGAAGACAGAAAGTGCATTTCATACCTGTAATGTACATGAGTAATTGTTGGCCGCCTGTAGCCAAGAATCCATGTCTGAATGTCTATGGGCTCAGCTTTGGGATATGCAATAGTTGTATCTATCACCCACTGAAGACCTTTTGATTTACTTTCTAAAAAAAAAATATAGAGGAAAGAAAACCAGGAAAACAACACTTTAAATCACATATACCATAATTCTAATGTAACATTTCATTAATGTTAACATGCTAAGAATTCATCCCTAAAAATACCAAACCTCATATACTATATTCAAAATGTTTATTTCTTCACTTGGCTAACAAGTGGAGAATTCTCTTAATCTCCAAATTGCTGCCTACATACATTGGCTAATTTTAATCAGTACTACACATCAAATCCTGGATATAAAAAAATTGTCCTGATTTCTTAATAAACCATGAAGTAAATCAACACTGTAATGTGAAAGAAAAATGCTTGCCATTCAAATGCTTTAAACATATGGTTGTTTATGTTTTTATTAGTAAATTAGATTATTACATTTGTTTGTTGCCCATCTTAAAGCAACTCCATGTTAATGGAGTTGTTCTAATATCAAATTTAAATAATAATAATAATATAGTAGCTAAAATATGATTTTAAAAAATCCATGAGCACTGGATGTGCATTATTTGGTCTTCTTATTCTATCAAAAAGTGAATGGCTAATAAGCCAAGCACTTAACTCAAGCTATAAACACTAAGTGCTAAATGTATGTTTGTGTACTCTTTCCAGGCAAAAGAACTGACATCAGGCCAATGAGTAACTTTAAAGTGCTTGCAATTTCTAGTGTCACTAGCTTAGCTCTAAAATCAATTTTCAGATCCAATTTCTACACAGGAATATACAAGGTTAGGTTCTGGTATTAAGATTTCATGAACTAGAACTTCCTTTCTCTCACTTCTGTTTGCAAGAATATTCTTGCAATTCTTTAATATGCATGGTCCTTTAGTAAATATGCCTTTGACACAGATAACCTTATGTTTAATAACTGTTTAGAACAAAGCTGATTAATGTAAATGATATATTTCTTAATAACTGTAATATTGTAATCTACATTCCACTTAAATCAGCATTTTCATTATCACCTATATGGTAATTAGACAGAAACCTTTACCTTTTACCTACATCACCTTGCAAGTCCTAGAAGCATGGAGTTGACCCAGAACCTGTTGTTGACCCAGAGCTTATTGTTGGGGAAGGTATGTGTTGCAATAAAGCATTGTATACAGGTTTGCTATGCTGTGATGTGTCAAGTCCTTGGAGAGCAAAGAAGCGGGGCTATAAACATTCCTCAAATTGAAATTTTCATGAATATTCTTGTCATAACTTGAGTATAGTTATTTCACCACACCAGTGTTGTATCATTTAGATACAGTCTGATGCATATGGGAGGATAAAGCATGTTAATAAAACTGATGTAATGCCTTAACAACAGCTACAAAATCATTTATTCTTATAGTTCAGAATAGATACATTAATCTCCTTTATTAATACTGGAACTGCTACTGGTTTTCTGAAAGCCTCTGTTCCTGCAGTGCCCAATGACCAAATGCCTATTCAATACAAAAGCCAATTCTGGACTCTCTGAGAGAATGGGTCTGCTGTGCACCTTTAAAAATGTTGGCAGTAGATAGCAGCTCAACAATAAATTAGGAGGAGACAGGCATTATGGAGATTTGTGCAGAAATTCATTAAAATACAATGAAAATTCACATGGAGTTACCCACTCTAATTTAAGTATTATAACTACTTTAGAAACTTTTCAAAATTAAATAAAATCTTTCAAAAACTAAATAAAAAATTAGTATTCTAATAATTAGAAAATACAATGAGGAAGGATATTCAAAAGTGGACTACCCGATTCTGTAATAGTTTTATTCCCTATGCCACGGGTGTCAAACTTGTGACATCATGTGATGTGTCACGACGTATCGCGACTTTTTTCCCATTGTCGGCAATGGGGTGGGCGCGGTTTTGGCACCCCTGCCCTATGCCATCCGTCTGGTAAACTCTCAAGATTCGTTTTTCTTGCCATGCATATTTATACATAATCCGAACTAGACAATGTTGTTTCTCTGAGTCATATATGTGGGTATATGCATAATTCTGTATTTATTTATTTTGTCATATTTATGTAGTATATATTGGAAGTCGTGACCCTTTGAGAGCTATATGTAATGAAATTTCATTTTAATGTATGCCGATTAGTGTACATTCAAAGTGACAATAAAGATATTATTCTATTCTATCTGTGGTAAAAGTTCAAGGTAATGCCAAATTGCAAGGCTGTTACCAAAACCAAGTTACATGCTTATTTTTTATTGCCACCAAGTCAGTGTCATCTCTTAACAATCACATAGGCCTTCTCAGGATAATCTGTGCCTAATCTGGCCTGTCAAATCTTCCAATGGTACACCCATCACCACTGTATTTAAATCTATCCACTTTGCTGCTAGTTATCCTCTTTTTTTTTCATTCCATTTTTTCAGCATTAGAACTTCTCAGGGGATCTGAATCTTTACAAGATATGTGCAAAATATGATAATTTGACTCTGGTCATTTGTACCTCTGAATTGATTTGTTCTATGATTCATTTGTTTGATTTCTTAGGTATCCAATGGGAGTCTTCTCCCACATCAAATCAAAAGCATCAATACTTTTTCTAACCTGGTTCTTCAAAGTTCAACTTCCATACAATATTACCTCCATTTTTGATCTTTTTAGGTGGAGACATGTCACAACATCTGAATATATTTTCAAAAGGCTGCAACATTATTCTACCAAATGCTAATTTACGGGATACTTCTTGATTGCTGCTTCCTTTTTACTTTGTTATTGATAATCAATCCTAAAAGACGGAAATTATCCAGTATTTCAGTATCTTCATTCGACAGTTCTACAATTGGTTGCCATTGCTGTTGTCATCACTTTGGTTTTCTTCATATTTAATTATAATCCATTTTTTTCAATGTGCTCCTTGACTTGCATTACTAAAGCTTCCGGATCATCTGCATTTTCAACTATCATACTAATAGCATCAACTGTATTGATGTTTCTTCCTCCAATTTTAAAACAACACTTATCTTCTTCCGATTCAGTTTCTTCTCAGTATATTTTCAACACATAAACTGAATAAATAAACCACGTCTCCCTTCTTTGCCAATTTGGACTTATCCTATTTCATCATGTTCTGTCTGGATTGTGGTTACCTGACCTGTATAGAGATTTTTCAGATTTATCTAGATTTTTGAAGATTGGATGTTCTGAGAGTCTCATTTTCCTAAGGACATCCCACAGCTTGACATAAATATCCTGCGGCTTTCTCAATTACCAGCATTTATCAGCAAAGACGTACTTGTTATCCTCAGACTTTTCTAAGCCATTTTGAACATCTGACATCTCCTTTTCCATGTACGGCTCTAATCTTCATTGGATTATCTTGAGCTTTTTTTTAACTAGCATACAAAATAAGGATATTGTATAATAGTATAGAGCAGCGGTTCTCAACCTATGGGTCGCGATCCCATTTGGGGTCGATCGACCATTTCACGGGGGTCGCCAAGCAAGGCTGTCAGCCATTTTTTCCCCCTTTTCCGGCGGGTGCCTTATCTCCCTTGAGCTGGGCCAGCTGGTGGTCGGCCTGCTCCATCTCTGCCACTTGCCAGCTACGCCTCGGCCGGCGCAGGGGGCGGAACCACGCATGCGCGGCGCTCCCAGGCAGGGAAAGTCCTCGACTTACGACCGGTTTAGTCCTTGACTTACGACTGGTTTAGTCCTCGACGTACGACCGGTTTAGTCCTCGACTTACGACCGGTTGGGGTCGCGGCATTAAAAAGGTTGAGAACCACTGGTATAGAGTCATGGTGCTGCAGTGTTTAGAATGCAGTATTGCAGGGTACTTCTGCTGGCTGCCAGCTGCCAGCAGTTTGGCAGTTCGATTCTCACTGGCTCAAGGTTGACTCAGCCTTCCATCCTTCCCAGGTTGGTAAAATGAGATCCAGATTGTTAGGGGCAATATGCTGACTCTGTAAACCGCTTAGAGAGCACTGTAAAGCACTATGAAGCGGTATATAAGTCTAAGCACTATTGCTATTACCCTTCAGACAGGAAGACAGTGCAGAGAGTGGTGAGGATGGCAGAAAAGATTATTGGTAGCTCACTTCCTTCTATCCAGGACATAGCATATAAACGATGCTTGAGCAGGGTCTACAAGATTGTCCGGGACACTATACATCCTCTTCACAATCTGTTCTCTTTGTTACCTTCTGGGATGTGGCTTCGTAGTATCTGAAGCAGAACATCTAGATTCAATCAGTTTCTTTTCAGATTTGATGCCTTAGTTTGGTTAGAACCTTTACTAATTCATCTCCTATTGTTTGCTATATTTCTATAGATATTCCATTAATTGCTACAGTTTTCCATTAGTGACTTTTAGCATGTCCATTCAATGTTGAAAACTCCTGTGTTGGGAGATCTTTTGGAAGTGCATCCTTGCTTTTCTGTGTCAACCTGATGTAAGCCACTCAGTCACCTGAACTGCGAGATAGACAAATAAATTTGATAGATTAAACAGATCCATAGATCAATAGAGATAGAACGCTTTTATTTTCTTTATTTGTTTACAGATGTTGTTTTAATACTGTTTCTTGTCTTTTCTACCTGGTCTCTAAAATTCTTTGTTAAGTTCTTCCACCATTTGTTTTGACATACAGTTTGCTTTCTTCTGCTTCTTGGTGTTTTGTTGCTCTTCACACTTATCCTTAACAACTTTTTTATTTCATTCCACACTTCCTTTGGTTTCCTAGCAATGAAGTTCAGGACTTCAAAGCAACTTAAGTTCTCCTTGAAAATGCTGGGTATATGATCAATATCATAGTGTGGAAATGGGCTGGTTTTACTGTTTTACTTTAGCTAGATTTGGAACCTGCACAAAAACAGTTTATGATATAGTCAATTTGATTTATGCGTATTCTGGTGAGGTAGGCATCATTTCAATCACCATTGGAAAATAGAAAAGAATGAATTTCTCCTGCTTCTTTTCTGTTTCCTAGGCCATACAGTCCAACTACATTTTCCTTCCTAACATTTCCAACTTTGGCATTCCAGTTTCCAACCATAAGCAACACATGTTCTGTTGATTTCAGATTGCCCTTGACCATAAACTTAATCAACCTTCTTTTCTTCTGTACCAGTGGTAGATAATTATGATATGAAAAGGTTGTCTGCAAAATCTAATTGATGCTATCTGATCATTGAATGTACTGTGCCTAAGCGTTGTCTCTGTTATATCTTTCTTAATATGAAAGCAACACAATTTCTTTTTTGTTTTTCATGTCCTGACCACTAAACAGTATGGTCTTCCTGATTCCCACTACAAATGTTTCTTTGCAGGTTTCGATTTTCTTTTCCTGCATGGTAATATCATCAACTAGACACCCAGAAGGTTTTCTTCTAGCCACATCCGAAACACCTCTAGTACTCTGAAAGATCCTCAGTAATTCCTCGGAAGCATGTTGAGTCTGAGAGACCCAGCATCTAGCACTATATCACCAATCACTTTAACTTGTCTGTGTGGTTTTTAAAAAATACAGGTGTGGCTTACCATCTGCCTTCTCCCACATAATATGAAATGATGCCTTTGCTGTTGTCACCAAAGTAATAATCCAACCCCAGCATTTTCTTATATTGTTGCTGCTTGATATAGGTGTCAACTCTACAACGAACCTGGCTGAAGCCATCTTGCTTGTTCTAAGTTGCCATAAGAATGGGAGTGGGGAAGTGGAGGTTTTCTAATAATATAAGCAATTCTCTGTCCCATGGGAACCAAGGTCATTTCAAACAGTCGAATTAGGGAGTTGGGTGTACTATTAGAAAGCTTGCTAAACTATTCTATTGGGAAACGTAATTGATTGAATAGTTTTGGTATGGGAAGTTTAACTTTATAATAGTGTAACTCTTTGGAGGGAATTTCAGACTTGGTTTCACTTTTGATTGTGCCAATACTTTGTAACCAATAAACATGTACTTTGAGGACGCCTCTAGCCTCAGAGTTCTGATTTACTTGGTCTCATCTATCAGAACCATGGCAATAGGTTCCTGTCTGTTTAGCTGGACAACTCAAATAACATTCACACCTTGAGAACCTACTAGGTGTGTATTCTCTTGGTGTAATCTTTTAAAATTTAGCACAGCAGGATGTGAAGGTATATGATTGTTTAACTACTATTAAATATGATAATATGATAATAGTATGAAAATATTGATCACATTGCAAGCATCTTTTCTAACATTTGCCATATAGATATCTCAATGAATATGGAAAATAAAATCCAGAGATTAATTAGAGTTTCAGGAAAAAGCCCAGTAATGGCTTTATCTATTCAAAATGTTATAGACAAGAATGATTTAATATTATAGTAAACTATAATGAAAACACAATTGTTAATGACAGCAAAAACTGGGCAAGATTGCTATGACTGCTGCTGTTTCTATAATAGAGGTAGTCCTTGATGTACAACTGTAATTGAGCCTGAAAGTCATGAGGGTCATTAAGTGGGTCACCATGTGACTACATCTGATTTATGATATTTTTTGCTGTGGTTGTTAAGCAAACGACACAACCATTACACAAACCGATTATATTGGTTAATGTATCCATTTTAAATTAATCAATGGGCTAATTTTGCAAGAAACTGGAAGTAAACACTCATTTCTAGCAAAAAAAAATGTAAATCACACTGATGTGACTGCTAGGCACTGCAAATAGCCATAAATGTGGGCTGGTTGCCATGTTCTGGAAGATTCCTTTGACTCTTGAAATACTACTTCATGGTGATGGTAGGGGACTCATAGATCAAGTTACAAGAGATACACAATTCTGAAGATACTAGAAAAATAACTAAGTTTTCTCTTTAGCAGTTATCATAGATTTCAGCTATAGTCCCAGCCCATGGAAGACCTGTAGTTCTGAATCATCCAATGACATCTCAGGAAAAAGGAAAAAGATAAGCACTTATATTTATTTTTCAGACAGATATTCGTCAAGAAAAACTATAAATGAAGGGGCTAAAATGTTTAAATGACTCTCAGTTTAGTTACTTGAAGAAAATACAAATTTGTATCTATTTCAGAGACTGTTCTTAATAAGACTCTGACAGTTTTCAGTGTTGCTCCTCTTGAGAATTCTCCAAGTTCTTGCTTCCTCTCAAAGCAAACAAATTAGCCTATAGAGATTTGAATGGAACCCTGCAGAGTGCAGGATGCATGTATCTATTTGTCTGAACAGGTCATTTGCCCTCTTACAGTTTCTTGCAGTCAGAGGCTGCCAAGAACAATAGTTTGCCTTCATATTTCATATGAATACACCACGAAGCACAGTGTAAATACAAATCCTCACAACACCCCCATGGTCATGTGATTGCATTTTCGGTACTCAGCAACTGGCCACATTTACAGGCATTTGCAGCGTGCCATAGTCATGTGACTACAATTTATGATGGTTTGCTGAAAAACAGTGTTTACTTCTGGTGTCTGGTAAAAACCACCCCATGGTGAACAATAACAACCACAACTTTGCTTAATGACTATGACATTTGCTTAATGAGTGCCACAAAAAATACTGTAAAATCAGGTCTAGTTCCATGGTGATCCATTTTTTTGACCATCACAATTTATGTCCGTAATTGCCAGGGTCAATTACAGTCATAACTTGAGGACTACTTGTATTTTGTGGCAAATTTTGTTCCTAAGAAAGAAAGACACTGAACAAGTATTATTTTCGTAATGGTTTACACTGAAAATCATATAGGGGTCCACAGAAATGTGTGACCCCCAAAAATTGATCCCAGAACTGAGACTGGGCAGTTTGGTGTGTTGGGCCCTGGTTGTAATAAGCTCCAGTTGAGGTTTGCTTGAATTAAAACCATTCTCTGGATCCCTTTCTTCCTACAGTACTTCAATCACAGAAGATGCAGCAAACTATTTTATAAACCTATTCCAGGCAACTTTGACTTTCATATGAGACTAAGATAGTCTGAATAGAGTTTATGTTCTGCAAGTTTGCCATTGAACCATGAAGTGTAGATGTTGTTACTTCTAGATGAATATGAGCTCCTAAACTGACTAAATTTGATTTAAATGGAAGATTATTCTTACAGTGGCCTAAGTGGAAATATTCCGATCTTCTGATATCTGAATAACAGAAGGAAAAACCAAAGAAGCAGTGCCAGCATTTGCACCAAACTCTTGGGCATGGTCTCTACTAACAGATTTTATTAGTTCATCCTGTTCCAGTAATTGCTATTTGGGTAGCCACCTTCCCCGATGGCAAAAGATTCACTCTATAAGACCCCATGGACTTGCAACAGTCTGAGATTGGAAGGGAAATTGTCAGCAAAGACTACCTGCCTTAAAATTAGTCCTCTTAAGCTTCAGAGAAGATCATTAGGGCTATTGCTTCCCTCTGTTAACTTCTTCCATTCCCTCCGCTCCCCAGAAGGACTGAGAACAATCTTTCACCCAAGGAAACAGCACAGGGAACTTCTAACTCAGAGGTCCCCAACGTTTTGGGCATCAGGGACCGGTTCCGTGGAGAGAAGTTTTTCCGTGGAGAGGGTGCGTGGTTTGGTGTGCTGCCTGCATCTCGCAGATGGGGCTTTGCTTGTTTGTGTGGACCGGTTGCTGGCATGCCGCAGCCCAGTACCAGTCCATGGACCAGGGGTTAGGGACCCCTGCTCTAACTATTATGCTGCAGATGCCAAAGGTGGTCCCCGAAAAGAGCTACATGGAAAACTGCCTTTATAAGTTCTGTTGAAGATACCATTCAGATTCCAAATCACCTGGTATAAAGATGATCTTGATGGAAATATGCAAGAATCATTACCTAGGCAAAAGAAGCCAAAATACTTTTCAAGTCCAGAGTCCGGCGATATCATTTGGAAGCGGCTCAGGGAGATGCCTCCTAATTCACTGAAGTACAGCACAATCAGCCTTGCAAGATTCTGTTAATATTGCCAGTCTCAGGAAAGGTAAGTTTTAGCCTTCCTCTGGAGTTGATTTTCTGATTTGGGGCTGACATTCATCTGCCAGAAATCTTCCCTGAAGTACCTAAGGAGCTACTCAAGTCAATAGCAATAAAGAAAATTAAAATGAATTCAAAAAAGGAATTGTTTTGGTAGCTTAATAATGCTGCACAGCTTTCTGTAAATGATAAATTTACAGCATACCAGAATGCTAATGTATACAAATTGTTGTGTAACAAATTACATGTGCAATACAATACAGAATAAAACCTCAGACTACTTTTAAGATTCTGATCAGATAGCAGCTCTTTCATAAATATTCAAAATGTTTCATACCTGATACAGGAACCTTTTCACCCGNAAAGCCACCTTCTGGAAACAATACAATCCACTTGCGACTACGGCTCCTGTAATATTTTTCTAGATGTTCATGGAGGAGTACAAGCTGCTGGTCACGATAAGCTTTTCCCTAAAATGGAAACGACAAAAAGAATACTTTATAAAATATCAGAATAATCTCTACTTTCCCACCCAAAGTAGTTATTTTTACTCAAACCAATATGTTTACAATAAATTGTGAATTTAGGAAATAAAAAAGTAAACATGAAATTAATATATAATTAAATATTTTTTTCAGAACTTCAGTTTTCTTTATCAACAGCTAGGTTCACATATTACCACAAGGTATATAATATGCTTTGTTTGATTAGAACTTAGTATGAAGTATACCAAGTATGTATGGATTTTTAAATAAAATACAAAATAAGCCCTGGCTTATTACATTGTATGATGAGCGGGTCCCTGGTACTCTCTGAGTTTGGTTGTTTTCTTACAGGTGTTTCGCTACCCAAACAGGTAACATAATCAGTGCCACGGTAGTAGGGAGTGGGGTTTGCTCTCAATTCATATTCTAGTGGCTTGCTCTGTCAGTGTTGGTGGAGGTAGTCTTAGAGGTTCTTTGGTTGGGCTGTTTAATGTTAGCTTGTTTTGCAGTTACTTGATTGGAGTACTGTTTACTTCTTGTTAGTCTGATGTTAATCTTGGTGTTAATCTACAGTGCTCATGTGGGTGGAGATATTTTGGTCTTTTTGTTCCCTTTTTAGTTTGTTGGTTGTCTCCTTGCATAGTATGTAGATGTTATTTATATCTATGTGTCTATTAATGGCTGATTTGTTGGAGTGCCAGGTTTCCAATAATTCTCTAGCGTTTTTGGACTTGGCTTGGTATAGGATGGTCACAATTTTCCAGTTGAAACTATAGACAAGTTTGTCCATGTGTTGTGAAATTAAAGAGGTTTTTTCATCATTAAAGATATATACATATACCACTTCCTCTGTATATGTAGAGGTTATATATAACTGTTGTTTTTTCTTCTGGGACTGCTCAATTTTTTGGTTACTTAAGATGTTTTGGAGAGCTTTAGTTGATTTGTGTGCTATGCTGATGCCATGTAGTAATAATTGACTGTTAGTGGTTTTCTGAGATGATTTTGATGTATGACAATGTTATCTGTCATGGTTCCGATGATAAGACCAACAAAATCAGAACTCCGAGGCTAGAGATTTCCTCAAAGAACATGTTTATTGGTTACAAAATATTGGCAGTCAAAAGTGAAACCAAGTCTGAAATTCCCTCCAAAGAGTTACACTATTACAAAGTTAAACTTCCCAACCCAGTGCTATTCAACTCGCTATGCTCCCCAATAAAATAATTTGGTGGGCTTTCTAACAAAAACCCCAACCCTGGAGTGGAATCAATAAAAGTTCATCTTCAGCAGTCTTGGGGGTGATTTTGTACTAAGGGGTTGTCTCTGCCTAATAGAGATCTGCCAGGATTGTGATTCCCTCCTGCGGTACAACTTCCCAGGTTGGATTATCTGGTTCTTGGGCCGAGCCTCTGCCATCAGCACTTCCTCAGTGATCAGAGCAGCTGCTTGCGCTCTGATAGCCAAATCCCCGCTGTGACCAGCGGTGGATTCATCCTTCTCCATTGCGGATTCTTCACTGAGTCTTTGCCATCCTCCCCAAAGTGGTGGGTAGGTGGCCGGGGCTCAGCACCCCAGGGAAAATAAGGTTTTGTAGGAGACTTGGTTTAATGTTCTGATGATAAGACCAACAAAATCAGAACTCCGAGGCTAGAGATTTCCTCAAAGAACATATTTACTGGTTACAAAATATCGGCACGATCAAAAGTGAAACCAAGTCTGAAATTCCCTCCAAAAAGTTACACTATTACAAAGTCAAACTTCCCACCCCAGTGCTATGCAATCAGCTATGTTTCCCAATAGAATAATTTGGCGGGCTTTCTAACAAAACACTCAACCCTCTAAGCGAGGGGTCCAAACTTGGCCTTTTTATGACTTGTGGACTTCAACTCCCAGAATTCCTCAGCCAGGCACGCTGGCTGAGGAATTCTGGGAGCTGAAGTCCACAAGTCATAAAAGGGCCAAGTTTGAAGACCCCTGCTCTAAGCTAACTGATAGAATGACCTTGGTTCCCACAAGACCCAGTATCGTTTAGACTAGCAAAAATACTCCACACCCCCTCTCTTTCTTGTAGCAACCTAGAATGAGCAAGATGGCTTCAGCCAGGTTTGTTGTAGAGTTGACAGAATCCTTTTTATCGCTTGTGTTGATTGTGCTATATTGAATTGAATGGTCAGTGCTCAAGCATAAACATACTGCAGCAACTCAGAACAGCAGAAAAAGGAAACAGATCATCTATACAACATCTTCCAACAAAATGGATATCCACGTAACTTCATCAAAAAGTGCTGACCACTTAACAAGCCAAGGGAACAAAAAGACCAAAACACCTCCCCGCCAGCAATCAACACTCAGATGAACATAGATTAACATCAAGATTAACTAACATCAGACTAATAATCAAGAAGTTTTTTTTTCTTTTTACAACCCTGTAATCCCTTGTTTTAGGGTACAATCAGGGCGACTGAATGAAGCTGAGCTTTTTACTGGCCAGATGCCCTTCCTAATGCCTAAGAAAAATTTGCAGCAGATATTTTCTCTTTGCGCCCTAATAGAGAAACATCTGTCACTGCCTAGGATTGAATTCTCAATCTTCTGAGTGGGAGTATCTTCACCTCTAGGCCACCTCGTTACTCAATCAAGAAGTACACAATACCTCAATCAAATAACTGCAAAACAGGCTAACAGTAAGCAGCCCAATCAAAGAACATCTAAGACCACCCCTACCAACAAGGCAAGCCACTAGAATATGAATTGAGAGCAAACTCAACTCCCTACTAGCACTGATCATGTTATCTAGTTTGGGTACTAAAACATCTACAGCAGGGGTCCCCAACCTCTGGTCCGTGGACTGGCACCGGTCCATGGCATGCCGGGCCACGCAAACAAGTGAAGCCCCATCTGCGGGATGCAGGCAGCACACAAAACCACGCCCCCTCCGGTCCACAGAAAAACCTTTCTCCACAAAACTGGTCCCTGGTGCCTAAAAGATTGGGGACCACTGATCTACAAGAAAACAATAGAGCTCAGAGAACACCATGTCAACCCTGAAATACAAATATTTTTCTTTATTGATATATTGTATGATTTCATACAGTGTTTGGATTAAGGGTATTATTAGAAATTAGATACAAAATTAAATCATGGAGTTGATCATTATTTAAGTAAGAAGATATTCATATATTTGCAGTTATAAACAACACTATATATATATATATATATATATATATATATATATATATATATATATATATATATATATATATATATATATATATNGAACCTTGTGGTCTGGATCTAGGCTACTTCCATTCTCCAGCTATTCTCTAAAATGGTCCATTGGGAAATGTTATTTTTCAACTCACTCTTCTTTCTCCAGGGACCATTTTTTTGTCTTTAACTTATAGCCTACATCAGTGATGGCGAACCTTTTAGAGACCGAGTGCCCAAAAACTGCCCCAGCCCCCGCTCCACCCCCACTCTGTCCCCCACCCACCTGCCCGCAGGGCCATTCACCGCCTCCAGGGCCCGCCACAGATCGCCCAGGCAGCCCAGCAGCACCATGGCGGCCACGCCCTCTGCCTGCGCTCCGCAGCATCAACTGTACGGGATGAGGCATGAGGGCAGAGTCTTGTCTACGCTGCCTGGCTGCCATGTCCTTGGCTGCGCTGCTCCGTGTGGGCCACTCTCGGGGGCGACTCTCCTCCAGGGGGGCTGCTGATGAGGGGGTCGTGGGGGGAGGTGAGGCTGGGGCAACGGCACGTGTGCCCACAGAGAGGGCTCTGAGTGCCACCTCTGGCACGCGTGCCACAGGTTCGCCACCACTGGCCTACATGTTCATCTTAATCCTTTTGAAGTTAATAGGGTGCTTGTCCTTATCACTTTTTCTGACTTTCACTTTCTTTTTCTGCAAACACTGTTGAACAGCAGAAAACAATTTCCAAAAAGCAGAATATTGCATCTGCATCAGTAGTATTCTCTGAAATATATACGGTTGGTTGATTGTTGGCTATCTAATAATATACTGTATCTTAGAATTTGCTAAATCAATAATTAAATAAATGTATTTGCAAAAGTCTATAAAACCAGAAAAGTCACTCCATTCAGCATTTTTCCTGACATGTCTACTATGCAGATTTATGAGAGATGAATTTTACAGCTTAAACAATCCTTTCCAAATCTATAATTCTATGAAGAATATAAATATTTTATACATCAATGATACATTATTACAATTTTTGATTCCCTGACATTTAAGGATGCAAAATATTCTGTTCCACTTCAATTCCAAAAAAACATCTATATGTGTAAACACTAAACTCTTAGATAAGTGTGTTTCACAGTTTTTAAAATGAGTTGCCCAGAGTTGCCTGAAAGGTGGGTGGTTATATAATTGTTTTAAATAAATAAGTATGGGACACACCTGGCATATGGAGAAGTCATTCAAAGCCAAAACAGGGATTAATAGCATATTTAAAACATTTGGATTCACTTGTTTCTATCTCACACTAGATTAGAAACTTGTGGCAAACCATGTACTCCAATCCCCCCAAAACCATAGTTTGCTGTAAACAGAGGTCTGGTATTTCTAGGTGGGTGAACAAAATAAATGGCACAAATCTACAGTACACATAAAACCAAACGGGTATTCTTAGAAGTTACTATGTGTTTCTCCACATTCTGTTAATTTTTCCATTAATTGTTGACACTATTTGAAATGGATTTCAATTTAATATATAGCAATATCAACACAATAGCACTTAGACTTATACACTGTCCCACAGTATTTTACAGCACTCTCTGGCTGGTTTACAATGTCAGCATATTGCCCTCAACAATTGGGGTCCTCCTTTTACCGACCTTGGAAGGATGGAAGGCTGAATCAACATTGAGCCTATCAGGATTGAACTCCAGGCTGTGAGCAGAATTAGCCTGCAATACTGCATTCTAACCATTGCGCCACCAAGGCTCTTCATATACACTGACAATCATAGCAAGGTACAAATAAATATTTAGGAAAGCAGATTTTACTATTAAAATATTTGTAATTCTTGCCTGTCTTATAAAGAAGTCTCCATGAATCAGAGATACAATTCCAAAATTTGTGTATTTAAATATATGATCCATCAGCCACATCATCCGACGAACAACCTGGGAAAATTGAGATAAGAAATAGTGTGCATTCTGCATATAAAGAAAACAAAAATCTGAGAGGGGTTTTCTGTTCCATAGAAACAAATGTATAAAAAAAAATACAAAAAATATTTTTGCTATTAAATAGAAAACTGAATACAAATTGCATCCTTAGAGATAAAAGCTTACTAGCTTTCAAGAAGTATTTACTAAAACAACATTCTCTCAGTATATTTCTCATTCTTCCTAAAATCCTTATTTTCACTTTATATAAAATAGATAGCTATTTCTTCAATATCTTGGATATGATTTATCTAAATCATTTAAATCATTTATTTAAAATCTACTTTCATTAGTTAACATTTTTAAAGCTCTCACATAATCTTTATTTTAATTTTTTTTATTTCAGGTAAGAAAAAGTAAGAGAATACAAGGAAATATGTAGATGTAAACAGGATTTGCAAAACTATATTGATTATTCAAAAAATATACCTGTCAAATAATACTTTTTAAGATCTTTAAACATTTCTATTTTAGAAAACATTCATTTACAATGTTAATTTAATTTTTAAAATTTTTGTAGATGTACAAAGTTGACAAAGTTAACCTAATTCTTGTATTATACCCATCACATTCATTTTAAATATGCCATTATATGTTCTCTACAGGTAGTCAACAGGTTCTCTACAGGTAGTCCTCAACTTATAACAGTTCATTTAGTGACCGTTCAAAGTTACAGTGGCACTGAAAAAAGTGACTTATGACTGGTTCATATTTCTGACTGTTGCAATGTTCCAGGGTTATGTGATATTACACTAATGATACCCAACTCTATGGCTTTCTACTACTAAATTCCATCAGTACTTTTGAATGTTTCTTAAGTTCAAAAATGGGATGGGTGAAAGAAAAAAAGAGAACCAGCTGAATTAGATGAAGACAAGATGGAAAGATTGTAAACAGGACTTGGGGACTGAGGTTCAACCTCTTGAATAAAATTGCATTCGCCTTATAACAGTGGCCCGCAACCTTTTGGACATCAGGGACCAGTTCCGTGGAGAAAGGTTTTTCTGTGGACTGGAGGGGGCGTGGTTTCGCATGCTGCCTGCATCCCGTGGATGGGGCTTCACTTATTTATGCGGTCTGGTTCCTGGCATGTCACGGACCAGTGCCAGTCTGTGGACTGGGGTTTAGGGAACCCTGCCTTAAAAGATCAGAACCCTTATGTGGGAATCTTTCTTAAAACTCAGCTGTAACTGCATTCACTCCCTTAGCATTTACAGCTGGCCCCAAATCTTTCAGGGCTTAGGAAATTTGTAAAGATGCATGGCTTCCATCAGACTCTTAACTGTCCAATGATTTGATTATTTTGCTCTTTACCTGTCTATTTTAACTTCAATACAAGTAGTCCTCTACTTATGAACACAACTGAACCCAACATTTCCATTGCTAAGCAAGACAGTTGTTAAGTCAGTTTTGCCTCATTTTACGACCTTTCTTGCCATAGTTAAGTGAATCACTGCAGTTGTTAAGTTAGAAACAAGATTGTTAAGTGAATCTGCTTTCCCAATTGACTTTGCTTGTCAGGTTGCAAAAGGTGATCACATGACCCTGGGAAATTGCAACCATTATAAATATATATATCAGTTGCCAAACATCCAAATTTTTATCACATGACCATGGAGATGCTACAATGATCATAAGTATGAAAAATGGTCAGAATTAACTTTTTTCAATGCCATTTCTAACTTCAGTCACAATGGTTGTAAATTTTTATTTATTATCATGGCTGTATATCAGAGCAGGTAGGTAGGTATGGATAGACAGATATACACAGACAGACAGACTTTAATGCTGCCTGACCTGAACACTTGTGTGTCCTGCTTCTACAACAGACATGTAGCGTGTTTCCCCAAAAATCAGACCTACCCCGAAAATAAGCCCTAGCTTGATTGGGGGGGGGGGTAATATAAGCCCTATCCCGAAAATAAGCCCTAGTTTTAGGGCGAGGCGCATGCCTAAAAATCAAGCTAGGGCAGGGATGGAGCTATCCCACACTCTGCACACCTGCTTACTGTTGCAGCCAGGCCTCCCATACCCCGACACCTGCCTCGCCAGTCCACTTCTTCTGTGGCCCTTGCCGTCGGTCAAGTGAGTCACCCCCGGACTCCATTTCACTGTCAGAGGCCTTCAGGAAATGCCTCTGCAGCTGAGAATGGGACTCTGGATCGATGCACATGTCACCCCTGGGCTTCATTTTGCTGTCAGAGGCCTTCAGGAAAGGCCTCCACAGCCAAGAACCGAATTCTGGATTGACGCATGCGGCACCCCCTGAAGGCCTGACGGTGAAATGTAGGCCGGGGGCAAAGCATGCAAACAGCGGCAAGCAGCCGCAGAAGAAGCGGGCCAGCCACGAGGTGAGTCTGTGGAAAAGACATCCCCCCAAAATAAAAACTGGTGCCTCTTTTGGAGACAAAATAAAAAATAAAAAATAAGATTGGATCTTATTTTGGGGGAAACACGGTAAATAATGTAAGTTGATGTGAGAAGATACAGAAATAAAAAATATGATTAAAGTATTGGATTGACATAGATTTCGTGTATTGGTTCTCTAATGTTATATTTCTGAAAAAATTACCCAGATTGTTCAACAAGTACAGCATATCAACAATATCTATCAAAGTAGCATACCGTGCCTTTGTCTTGAAGGCACATCATTAGGGTGCAAATATCTCCGGTTGCTTGATGATTCACCAGCATCAAAGCTTCATCTTCTGAAACTGTTCTAATATCATCTCCCCATTCCATGACTATGCAGAAACAGAAGGGAAGAACAGACTTAATTAAAATAATGGTCCCTTACACAAATTTAAAATAGATGAAAATAACTCATGTTTCAGAGGTATTCCAACAGATTAGAATACATTGATTTGTAAATTTGGAGTACTTCAAATATAATACACTATTTAAAGCTAAAGTGATGTTTAATGGAAATACTTTCAAATTCTCTTAAGCTTTCTCTTAGAAAGCCCCAAATATACATTCTCCTACATTTATTTTTCCCCTACCTTTTCTCAATTGCTATTCAATTAATGCATTTTCAGGGGAAACATGTATGCAAAAAATCATTTTTGAGATGCCATTATAAAAAAATACTTTATAAAAATGATGTTCTTAATTTTTCACATGTATATGCATGAAATCAAATTTCAATAGCAGGTGATAAGAAGAAACAAAGACATAAAAATGAGGTAAAACTAAAATGTAGTAATCTTGCAATAAAATTTCTAAATCCAAGAACAAATACTATTTTCCATTTTTAAATTTGTAAATTATTATATACTATATATTGAACATGTATGTCAAAACTATCTTTGAAAATAAGTAAAACAATGATAAGGCAAGAAAAAAATGAAGACTTATAAAAATGAGACAAAATTAAAATGTAGTAATCTCACGGGTAAATTTCTAAATTCAGAAACAAATACCCTAGATTTTTCATTTCTAAATTTGTAAATTATTATATACTGTATATTGAACATGTATGTTGAAACTATCTTGAAAAATAAGTAAAACAATGATAAGATAAAGTCTCCTTCAAAGTGAACTCAATGCCTGGTGATTTCATGATTATGTCATTATTTTCAAAAACTTGAAATGATTTACCATTGCATTCTTCTATTATTATTTCCTTAATTTTCTACTCTAGCTTGATATTTTCTGTAAGTCTCCCAGTCAAATAATAATCCAGCATGGACAAAGATTGCAAGGATGTTACAATGCTTCAGTTTTTAATTCAAGCATTCATATTCTGATACCAAATGCTTAAAACTTAAAAAACACTGATGAATGAGAAAGACTTGTATATAGTGAAACTTTTTCCTTCACAGGTATATAAAAGTGTCTACAAACTACATTGAATCATACAAAAAATAGTGTATCATAAAATCCCAATTCAAGTCACACAAATTCAGTCTAGGTAGAGTTAAATTATGTTAACCCCCTCCCCCCAAAATGGGTCAACTTTAGTTAACCATGGATAAATGTCATGTGATGATAGCCTATGACTCAGTAGGACATGCAAGGAGAACTACAAAACATAACTTGCTAAAATTACCATGGGGCAATGATGGGTTCTTGTTTTTATTTTCAGAATTTAAAATCTAATCCCTGATGATGGACCACTTTGTGGTTTTCCTATGAGCATACTGATACTAGCTCTGATTCAATACTGAAGCTGGCTAGTTTTCTTGCAGGGTAGAGAGAATCATGCCTGAACAATTCATTTGTGAATTGTCCCATATGAACCATCTGCCTGTTGTAAATATTACTGAAATATTAGCTTCATATATCATAATTAAGGAAAGTAAAGAATCATGGAATATAGTCGCCCAAGAGTACTATAGATGTAGAATGATCTCCATCAAGAGTTCCAATAGTAATGTAAAGTTCAGTTATCTAGGAAAGCTTAGCAATGTTAATTCCTAAGTGTTATTCTATAAAATAGCTTGAACTAATTTTAACTACATTCTGAAATTTTTAGATAGGATTCTCTCACTACAACATGTTCTACAGTTACATTGGAAGCTACAAAATGTTCCCAAGAAAAAATACAATATGGAGAAGAATCATAATAATTATGCTCTTCAAATAAATTTGATTAGGTCTTAAGATTGAAGAAGGTTACTACTCTAATTTTTGTTAAACTAATAGATGTAAGGAAATGTCTGTAAATAATTATCAAGTTTTTTACTTAATAATCACATTACTGATTCATTACTGTGTTAAGAATTCTAAATTTCTAAGCTTGCTATGTCATCCTGAGAGAACATGCATTTCTTCTATTAATTCTCTTCAAAGCCTCTGTAATAAGCAAAACTAAAAGTATCTTATTCTTATGCATTTGACAAGACTGGTCAAAGTCTAAATTTTATCTTAAGTTCAAAATACACATACATATTTTCAAACATAAAAACGTTCAAGTGGCAAGATTTAGGTAACGTTAGCTAGTAGACATGTCATAACTCCCAACATATGTAATTTCATATACAAATATAAAAAGATCTATCTATACCTATTCATAACCAGAAATAATTAAGATATTCCTAAAGCAATGTTAAATACTTTTGAACTTAACAAATCTTAAGATTCTAAGTTTTTCTTTTAAAAAATCTGTTTTATTATTTTTATTTATTTATTTATTTATTTATTTACACAATTTATATGCCGCCCTTCTCCCCATGGGACTCAGGGCGGCTCACAGCATATTAAAACATCGTACAAAAAAATTTTCCCCTGCTAAAAACCAATTAAAACCCAAATATTGGTAGCTGTGGCTCTTTAAAATCGTTTAAAAATTGTCCCTATTTAAAACTCACCCTAGG
>NW_015386866.1:0-1968 GCF_001527695.2 Protobothrops mucrosquamatus | reverse complement strand
AACCAGGCTCGTGTCCCCTCCCTGGCTGCCAGTACCAGCCAGGAGGGACACGGATCTAATAAACATGTGGTTGCATTCAGTCTCCCCAGGACCCTGTCCACATCTTCAGGAGCAACAGAGTCAAACTCCTCCCATACAACCGTCTCAAGACCTGCTCCCGTCTCCTCTCCCTGGACCAACCAGTCGGAGTCCAAGCTTTTAATATCAAGTACAGTTAAAAAGAACTGAAAAAGAAAGAATATACAAAAAAGCAAAGAATATATGTAAAAAAAAGGGCTCATAGGAGTTCCATTTTATTCAAATGCTGAAATTAGGGGAAGGATGTCAAATGCAGCACCCCTCTGGAAGATAACAGCAGCAGTAACTACAAAGATGCTGCACCAACACAAGAAGAAGAGCTACCCTCTGTGTCGATGTAGGTGGTTACTGGGACGGAACGTTTGAGACAACCAATCTTTCATCTAATGATGTTATCCCTATACAGCAGGGGTGTCAAACTCGCAACGTCACACGACATGTCGCAATGTATTGCAACTTTTTTTCCATTGCCAGCAATGGGGTGGGCGCGGTTTTGGCATGACGCATCAGGCCCGCAGGCCAGCAGTTTGACACCCCTGCTCTACAGGTATTACAATTATATTGTGTGCCTTTTGATAACTCATCACTATATTTAAATTACCATGTTTCCCCCCAAATAAGACCCGGACGTATTTTTATTTTGCCTCCAAAAGAGGCACTGGTCTTATTTTTTGGGGGGTATCTTTTCCACTCACTTCGCGGTGGCAGCACCAACAGCCCTGCCCAGCTGGCCCACTTCTTCTGCGGCCGAAGGAGCACCTTCATTCTGCAGCTGAGAATGGAGTTCCCGCCTGCATTTTGCCACTTGAATCCATAGCTCAGTTCTCAGCTGCAGAGGCCATCTGGAAAGGCCTCTGACTGTGAAATGTAGGCCAGGGGATGCCGCAGAAGTGGACCAGCGAGGAGAGGCAGGTGTCGATTCATGGGAGGCATGGTAATCAAGCTACACCCCCCCACCCCTGCTTGATTTTTAGGCATGCGCCTCGCTTCAAAACTAGGGCTTATTTTTGAGGTAGGGCTTATACTAGGCCTACCCCCAAAAATCAAGCTAGGGCTTACTTTCAGGGTAGGTCTTACTTTTGGGAAAACACAGTAATAATATTCTGTGATCAAGCTGTAAATCACTTTGGTAACTGAGAAATATTTTGAAAATAAACTCTTCAAATTTAACTTTGAGAAATAAAAATGTACTTAAAAATTAGAAGATATTAAAGCCCAAACGCTATGATACAATCCACGTAGCCAGCTACAGAAGTGAAACTTCAAAAAACATAATATTTGGGTATTTTGAAGATAATTTCAAGGATGAGAAAGAACAATATATTCAAGGTTATCAGTGGTTCAGCATAGTCTACTGCAACATTATTTGCTTCTTATATCCTTTTATTATTTATTATGCCCTTGACGTGATGGCCCGTTGCCTGGAGGCCGTACGGGTCTGGATGGGGAGGAACAGACTCAGGCTCAACCCTTCCAAGACCGAGTGGCTGTGGTTGCCGGCGCCTCGGCATAGCCAGCTGACGCCATCGCTGTCTATAGGGGGCGAAACTTTGGCCCCCTCAGAGAGGGTGCGCAACTTGGGAGTCCTCCTGGATCCGCGGCTGACATTGGATGACCAATTGTCGGCCGTGACCAGGGGGGCGTTTTATCAGGTTCGCCTGATTCACCAGTTGCGACCTTTTCTGGACCGTGACGCCTTGCGCACAGTCACTCATGCTCTCGTCACCTCCCGCCTGGACTACTGTAACGCTCTCTACATGGGGCTCCCTTTGAGGAGCACCCGGAGGCTTCAAATGGTCCAGAATGCGGCCGCGCGGGCGGTGTTGGGAGGGACTCGTCGCTCCCATGTGACACCGCTGCTGCGCGAGCTGCACTGGTTGCCAGTGGCCT
>NW_015386865.1:451944-502683 GCF_001527695.2 Protobothrops mucrosquamatus | reverse complement strand
CTTGCTGCAGTCAGTAGCTTTTTGACCCTTCACTTTCCTTCTTCAGGTTGCCTTCCACGCCAGGCCCTCTGGCTCAGCTCCCCATCCCTTAATCTGACTCCTACAGACTTGGCAAGTTCAAGGTGACTTGTTCAAATCAAGACCATTTTCCGCCCCCTTCTCCACCCACTTTCTCTCTGCCGGCTTCTCTTCGACCAATCGGGAATCTTGCAGGGCTGGGTTTGAGGGACTCCTCCCCCCCCAAAGTGCAAAATTACACGTTTCTTTCCTAAGCCTCTCTGTAAACAACCTGAGCCCTTTGCTTTCATGTAAGCAGGAATTTTTTAAAAAAAGGAGGGCCACTGCTTGCTCAGCAGAATTAAGAGGGCTGTTCAGTAAATGTGGCTGGCTTCCAGTTCATTTGGTGCTTTTGCATCTATGTGACTGAAGGACTTCTCTGATCCTTCTCTCCGCTCCACAGTCAGGAGGTAGCTGGCATTGACGTCCAAAATTGCAAAGGACACCACCATACTGTAAGTTGCTGGGAGTTTAAATTCAGGGAACGTATTTCCATTTCCTTTCTTTTCTTCTTTTCCCCCCTCCGATTTTGCGGCTTCTTCAAACTGACAGCTAACACAGAGAATTAGCTTCCAAACCCTCTGCTGGTTGATACTGTTTTTGCAGTGGTGCTGGATGAAGAGCTGGGCCCTTTTGTAATGTACAATGAATGAATGATGCAATCCCAAAGAGGGAAAACATCAGCATCTCATCTGGAGCAGAAGGTTGTTCTGTCTGCATATTGCATAACATGTGTCATTCTGAGGCTCCTATCCCTCTGGTAAAAGGCTTTTAAAAATATAAGACAAACTATATCCAAATCATCAACACTTGTTTCAGGGGAAATCTTATTATGAAGAACTCTGCTGGATTACACTCAAAGTAAAGCAGATCATCTAATCCAGTAGCTTGTTTTTCTTACAGTGGTTAGTCAGATTCTTCAAGGAAACCAAGGCACATGTTATGAAATTGGTATCTTGTTTATGTGCTTAGAAATATTTGCTATTGAGTATGGAGATTCCATTTTGCTCCCTTCAGTAATCATCCCCAATAGATATATTTATAATAAATCTGACCACTGTTTTGAAGGCATTTTAAGCTTCTATTTTTAAAGTAGTAACCTTTATTTTTAAAAGCAATTTAAGCCCATGCCACATATTCTGATGTTGAAGAAATGTTTTATTTTGCCAGAGGAAAATAATGCAGGATTCTGTGGGGTGAAAAAACATACTTTCATTAACCATAGTATTCAGTGTGGTTATCGGAAAGAAATTGAAACAATGTGTTAATGAAAGGAAATCTTTTGAAAAAGAGAAAGAGAAAGCAAGAAAAGCAGAACTTTTCAAATCCTTTTTGTAAACAGCCTTCAGTTTCTCTGGGCTGCAGTTCTGCAGTCAGTTTTGTACATGGAAATCAGTTGGATTTTGTGGGAAACTGTTTGCAGCGTATGGGTCAAGCAAATTTCTCACAACTACTAGCTTTCTGAAGCATTTCCAGTATAGACACCAGTGTTCTAAGCTGATGAATGGTTCAGCAAGGGTGAGAAAGAAAACCCCCCAAAGAGTCTAGGAGTCACAGAAGAGCACAGAATTAACATATATTGATTACTGAGATCTTCCGAAGGTCTTGTAACTCAGAGGCCCCCAACCTTTTGGGCACCAGGGCCCAGTTGCGTGGAGAAACATTTTTCCATGGACCAGAGAGTTTTGTGTGCTGCCTGCATCCCACAGATGGGACTTTGCTTGTTTGTGCAGACCGGTTGTGGGCATGCCACCGCCCAGTACTGGTCCACGGACCAGGGGTTGGAGACCCCTGTTGTAATTCACTATCTTTATAGAGAGAGTCTGCTTGCTGTTGTTGGGATTTTTTTCCACCAGGCCAAGAAACTGGGAGGCTATCTTTTTAACAATACTGAACTGTTTATTGTTCCAGGTAGCAGATTCCACAGATGATGCTCCCAGTCCCTGATGGAATCATATTGTATTCCCATATTTTGTCTCTATTTTGTAAAGGTTGAAGAAAGGTGGAATCAGATTCCCATAGAGAGGGAAGCTCATATCTTTAAAAATGTGCTATCATCATTGATACACTTAATGAGATTAGTGTTGCTTTTTTTTATTATTTTCATTATTCTTACTTTGCCTATGGGCAGAAAATTCTAAAAATTCTCAAGAAAGCTGACAAGAAATAGCCACAGATATATATATATACATAATATAATATTAACAAAAATCCTGCTTAAAATTGCTGCTTTAAAATATTTTTAAATATATAAACACAACTTTCTTTTTCTTTTTGGTGATTAGAGTGAATTGCTTTGCACAAAACAAAAACAAAACAGATTTTTGAAACTGCCAATTCAAGTTCCTTGCTTTAAAAAGGATGATTCATCATTGTCAATAAATTTTTTTTAATCTTTGAAATCTAGAACTGGCCTGTTTAAGAGAGGCTTCCCAGTTATTTTTTCCCCTCAAAGCTAGCACTCTCTCTTTTCTAAAAAAAATATTCTGGGCTCAACTACTTGACTGTTTTCAGCCAAGGTGGACAAAGAGCAAACATATAAGTGGTAGGTTGCACATTTTCTCAGGCTATGGTGTTTGATGTCCCTGATGATGCAGCAACGAGGCCTTTGTCTCCCCTTGGCATGCCCCAGTTACCTTCTGGGGTCTTGCCAATTGTATCTGCAGAAAGTAACTGTTAGTAAGGGCCATCCCACTGTTTGCTGAACTAGGCAAAGCATGAATGAGACAAAGCTCAAAGCAAGAACCAAGCAAGGAAGATGGCACACTAGCAGGATCCATAGAGAATATTGGCAGTTTTACATATCTCACTAAATGATTATTAGCTTTACTATGGTTTGTTCACCAAACCATGGCCAGCTTTGTACAAAATTCTGTGTGACTCTGATTGCTGAATCATAAGATACTTTGAAGAAGAAGCCACTTCAAATTCTCACATTAGGCATTGATGGATCGTGCAGCAGTCTCTACTGCCTTCTGGTGCTCAACTCTGCCCACAGACTTTTTAGTTTTATTTTTTTCAGTTCCAAAGGTGGAAAGCATATATTAATTCCTCTTCACCATGAGAAACTGAGCAAGAGGAAAAAAGATTAATTAAGTTAAAAAAAACATGAATAGAAGCAATCAAATCATGTGTGTTTCCATTCAAATGGGATTAAATGCAATTGTGGGAGTACAGAACATCTTTCAATATCTTCTATATAGCTATAGCAACTCATTATGTCCATCTTCAGAAGCTGTTTATTTCCAGATATATTGTCTTGGGAATGGACAATAGGACAGGGATTTCCTTCCTTCTTTGCTTCTAGGTTTCTTAGGAGCATCTGGATGGTCACAATGGAAGCAGAATATGGACTGAACAGATCTTTGTCAGATTCTATAAGGCATCCATTACATTCTTTATGTATTAGTTCACATTGCTAATATAGGCAGTATTTTTCATTACAACCTAAATATAAAAAAATCTAGCCTTTTCTCACATAAACTCACCATTAACATTTTAACTGCTGGGAAGAAAACACAGGAAGATTGAAATTAGAGCAAAGGGATGCATTAAATATCATAATATATCCTAATTTATTCATATAGATTCATATCTTGTCCTATTGCATTACATCAAAGTGGCACAAACAAAATGAAAAATATTCAAATAAAAATAATAAATCCTCCAAATTAAAACTCTGGTAACAAAAGGCAATTAAAATATTTAATAATATTAAATATTATTATAATTTTTTTTATTAAAGAAGGTATTCATGTTACAAGAGAATCCCACCATCTGAGTATTATTATTGAATTGTCCAATGAAATGTAAAGCCCCATTGAACTTAATGGGACTTACTTCTGAGTAGGGATTATTTGACTCTGGCTGTCTAAACCGAAGGTCTGGTGATGCTGCTGTATTTTTTCTCTTACTGCCTCCATTCTCCAATTTTTCTTTTCTGGATGTGTTGTATTCTTGACCTTGTTTCTGTGTCTGTTAGATTTTCATCCTGTAGATTGCCCTGTCTTATTTTATTCCCAGCAATAGCTGGAATACAGTGAGGTCCCTTCACTGGACGGCTGTTCCAAAACTGAAGCCCACTTTTCAGAGAAGAATGGCATTTTCATTGCTTATGAACTAAGCAATGAACTAGAAAGTCCTTGAACTAGAAGCAGTCCTTATGGCAGAGGACTGCCAGAGTCAAATTATCACTAATCCTTTAAACTTGCGATGATGCCATTTCTCATTCTGGTTGTCCTTGAATTTTACTGTACTAATAGCATCTTGGCAAAAAAACAAATGTACTTTTCCATTTCCTACTGCTGAGACTGTAATCAGTATCCAAATCGCTCCACCTTTTCTCTGTTGCCCAATGCTAAAACAGCTATCTATCACACCCTCAAAGTTCCAGCCTGCTGGATAGGTTCTTCAGCAATAACACAGTTGGTTCTTCTGGCCCCAGAGCTGACTTCCAATAGAAATGGATAAAAATGCTAATTAAATCACATGCCTGTTTTTATTACTTTAGCAATAATCCCCTCCATGCTATAATTTATTCATTTATTTAGAGCCAAAAAGACATCCAAAGCTACTTATATAAAGTTATTAATAATTAGATAGCCCGTGTCTTCAGGTTCAAAATTTAAAGAACAAAAGATATAAGAAAATAGAAGACTGTTCCCCCCCCCCCGGATGGTGATTCATTGCTTTAGCTTCCTTAAATCATATCTGCAAATTTATGTAAAATGCCATACTAGAAAAAAAGAATAAATTGAGAAATTGAGCATCACCTGGGTAGCCCTGGTTGATGTTTAGTTTACCTTTCAAGGATGTTCTAAGTTGCTTGTTTTTTCAGTTCCATTGAGCACCAAAACTTACGATTTGCTGAATTCCTGAAAAGTGGTAACGGTACCAGGATAGAAATCAGGAGGCAGTGAGTTCTAATCCTGCTTTAGGCATGAAAGCTGGCTGGATGACTTTGGACCAGTCATTCTCTCTCAGCCCAACCAACCTCACAGGATTGTTCTTGTGGGAAAATAGGTAGAGGAATGAATATATTCACTGCTTGAGTTGCTTATAACTTAATAAAGGAAGGATGAAAATCTACTAAATAAATACATTGTGGGTAAGTTTTGGAGTTGGTTGAAGTAGTATTTGGTTGGGATTAGTGGTTATAAACAGATATACAGCTTACTTTATTGCACATAAGCCAACTGTACATTATTTAGTGAACAATGATCAAGCAGACCATGACTTTTCATTTTTTATGAACTCAGCTATTAGTCATTCTTTGTAACAAAACTCCAAGCTATGTATTCTGTTATATAATTGCTTATTTTTTAAAGAGTATCCACTTGAAAGAGCTTTAAACAAAAGCATTGCCCTTTTCTGCTACCCCCGAAGGTTGCCATGAAAGGAAGAGTGACAAACTCTACCATTTAAAATGGATATACACCTTAAAGGCATTCAAACATTAAAGCATGCAGTGTCATCCACATTACCTGGGATTTATCCCTTCAAGTGTAAGTAGGGTTGAAGCCATAGCTGCTGTCCTCTTGCACATTTACTTAAATTTAAGAACTTCTAATCTAAGGATTCCTAATACCGCTAATCAAAAATATCCTGTAGTTCTCTTTTGTCTTTCCCTGTTTGTTTGCTTGTTTGCTGTTTGTTTGCTGTTTGTTTGCTTGATTGATTTATGAGAAAAATGATAGAGCAAATGGCAAAAACCCTGAGAAAATTATGAATGGGAGTAGTACATTTGGATCTCTTCTATGAATGAGGCAGGACAATTATAATAAAACAGAACAGAACAGAATAATAGTATTGGAAGTGACCTTTGAGGCCCAATCCTCTGCTTAAGTAGACCCTATACCAGGGGTAGGCAACCTTGGCTCTTTTGGAATTGAAGTCCACGAGTCATAAAAGAGTCAAGGTTGCCTATCCCTGCATACTATTTCAGACAAATGGCTGTCCAGACTCTTTTTAAAGCTTTATCTGAAATCTTTTTCAGAACTTGGTGAGACAGAAGAATTCTGCATTTCAAATTGTTGGAAAATTTTCTTTCTCTTTTTTAACTAGTGGGAACTTGTTGCATTGGTTTTATGAGTCTTACATTGTAGTCCCATAAACATTGATACAGAGATGAGCCTAATTGAGTGCACTGCTACTAACTTCAGGTCAATGTGTATATTAGATTACAATTCTGTTATTAGAAACTTTGGCTCATTTTACTTATTTATCTTGAAAATATTTTCAAACATAATAAACAATATAAATTGACATTTGGAGAACTTAAACCTCTGGCGATCAATTATTTTTTCTTCTCTTTAATCATTTAATTGATTTAATTGGTGGCAAAATCTCAGAAGGAGAGAAGCAGGACTTTTCCCAGATATCAGGACCAAGACATGTAAAGAGCTATTTGCATATCTCCTGTAGCAAACAAGCCCATATATTTGCATATATTCTCCTATGTAATCAGTTCATATGAAAACAACATCATCTGCATTGGTTTCCAGTGGAGTGTACATTTCTAAAATAAGGAGGACTTTGCTTTTAGATTTGTTAAAGTCTCAGCCTCTGTGGTGCAAGATCTTATCCCTGACTGGGAGATGATACGAAGAGGCCTAACCCAATCCTGGAGGGGAGCCTGCTTGGAAGCCCCATTGCGTGCCGCCATCAGCTCAATCATGTAAGAGAGAATTGATATACAAAAGGAAAGTAGTTCCAAGTTTTCCTTCTACTGGTGAGGAAAGACACCCTGTATCCTACAGCTTGCTTGCTCAGTGTAATTGTATTTTGTTCCTGACAATGTATATGCACTATGGCTTACACCAGGGGTATGTATGCATCATCGGAAACCCTTTTTTGGGACACTGTAGAGGCCAATCAGGATTATGCTGCTGAACTTCAGTCTCAAACCATCAAATAAATCCCTCAAATTTTCTATCAGTTTCCTGCAGGGAAATAGATGAGTTATGTATCTGCTAGGTTCATATACCTATAAAAAGGTTAACAACCTCCCAACCAAATAAATTGCAGGGAAACTAACTCCAAATCCTATCCCTCTGGAGATAGCATTAAGTGCTCCCAGTTTCCCACATGAACTGCCAACACAGGAACAACAACAAGCCAGCACTGGCATATTTCAAATTTCCACATTCTTGGGTACTTTGGAAAACTAAATTTTCCCACCTTCAGGTGCAGTTGAACTACTGTAAGTGTTCTGGCATATTTGTTTGTCATACCTTCCTCTTTCATAGCCAGCCAAAGTGTTCCCTTCCCTAGAGGGTGTGAAAGCTTCTAATATCCAAAGTGAACCCATCTGGCAGAGAAACTTTGACTTGGACATCTGTTAACATCCAAGAAGCATATTTATCAAGTCTGAAAAGCACTATTGGAGCAAAGGCATGCCTTTTCAGGACTGTGCTAAATTAAAATGGAATGGATTGGTACAGATTATGTCATTTTGGTTACTCATTGCAGCTCTTTGGAGCTGAAAAAAAACCTCCAGCTACCAGGCATCAACAAGTTTCTCATCTCTGATTTATGGTATCACTGGATAGTCCAGAGGACATACAGCAAACCCATGAGGCTTTGGTGCAGCCCATAAAATGCCATCTTGTTTGGCTGCTTAAAACTGGTATCAGTACTGGTTTTCCATAGCAAACCACCTACGGCTGCTTTTCAGCAGTAAGCTGTTTCGAAATTTCTGCATAATTGTGGTTAGAAAAAAATGGGTCTGAGAAATAACCATGTTCATTTTTAGGTCAGCATTCAGTACCTCACAAAAACTCTGAAAAAGAAAAAAGAGTGGGAAAGTCTTACCTGTTTATGCCAGTTATTTGCACACTTTTGTATGCCAAGATACTCACAGGTCCTTAGATAGCATCTACAGAACTCCAACTCTAAATAAAATTTGTAATAATGAAAATTAAAGATAGTTACAATCTTAAACAATTGCCAATTGTGTGATGTTGTGTACTTACATGAATTTTGGAGATGTCAAGTAAGGATGTCAAATCTAGTAATCTCTCAACATTTCAGCAGTTTAAAAAATTCTATTTTAGGTTTTAAAAAGTGACCTAGCCTTTGTTTATTCTTCTTTTTTTCATTTAAAAAAATTTCGGCTGAAAAGAATTTGACTAGTTTTCCCAAGTGGGTCATTTTTTCCATGAATGGTCAGATGTAATGTTTATAAAGCTTCTCCCCAAATGCCAGTGTGGGCCAGTAAAATATCACTGCATGGCAGGCACATGTTTTCCTTTATCACCAGAGGTCCCTGTTGCAATCCAGCCTTGATCAGCACATATTACATCATGATTTTGAGACACGGTGACGCAGGCAGCTGGGTGCATCTTGGCATGATGTCCCTGTCAAAATTGGCCAGGTGACATGAGATTGAGTTCTGGTTGGATGTTTTTTATTTCATATTGCTTGGAAAAAAACAGCTGGATGTACTCCAAAGCGATGAGCACGTGCCTTTTTCATGGCATTGTGTAACAATGCGTCATGTTACATGGTGTTCCAACTCCGCCCCAGAGTCAAAGCTCTCTCTTCTGCCTTCTCTGGCTTAAAACAAACAGAAAATTTGGAAGCCATCAGCAAGTCAAGGCTGATAGTAAGCAAATGTGAAGTTCCGCTTTCTCAACACTGTCTCTTCTCGGATTCTGGCCATATCCAAACCATAAGCTTAAAGCAAACAGTTTTAATTGTCACATCCTACCAGGATATATTGGGACTCATAGTCTGTGACTTCTTAATGTCAGAGTGAAGTTTGTAGGATTCTTTATGTTTAGCCATCACCTTTACTAATATAAAAACTAGTCTATATTTATATTGTAAAATATCATTAGGCCACCATGAAACAAAAAGCAATGGAAACCTTTAAAAATATTCTTAGGTACAAGCTACGTTTCAGCACTTCCTCATGTTCTCCTAACTGGTTGGAAGATGCTTCACTTAACTGTTCTTTGAGGATCTGTCCTGATGATGCAGCCTTCTTCTTACCCCTAGCCCATCCATGAGACCATCTAACTTTGATCTGATCTGTAAGTGGTATTCCCCATCTTTTCCTAGTGTAAACTTTGCTATTTGAACAATTTGCGGGACACTGATGGCAATTAATGGTGTTGAATGGCAGAGGCTAGGATCTATCCAGGATCTCCCCTCCAGTTGCCAACATCTCCTCTAGACTCTAGAAAGAGTACAGAGAAGAGCAACAAATTTGAGGGCTAGTGGCTAAAACATTCTGAATGGTTGCAAGAAGTGGATATGTCTAGTCTAACAAAGAGAAGAACTAGGGATGATATGATAGCAGTCTTCTAATATTTGAGGGGCTGTCACAAAGAAGAGGCGAGCAATCTATTGTCAGAGCACCTGAAGGCAAGACAAGAAGTAATGGATGGAAACTTACCAAAGAGAAATCCAACCTAGAATTAAGAAGAAATTTCCTGACAGTGAGAACAATTAATCAGTGGAATGGGTTGCCTTCAGAAGTTGTGGCTGCTCCATCACTGGATGATTTTGAGAAGAGATTGGACAGCTATTTGTCCAGAATGATACAGGGTCTCCTGCTTGAACTGAGAATAGAAGACCTCCAAGGTCTCTTCCAATTCTGTTATTATATTATTCCTTCCATTGCCATTTTGGCCTGGCCAGCAGGAATGATCAGAGAGAAGCAACCTAGAACTAAGGAGAAACTTCCTGACAGTTAGAACAATTAAACAGTGGAACAACCTGCCTCCAGAAGTGGTGAATGCTCCAACACTGGAAGTTTTTAAGAAGAGACTAGACAGCCATTTGTCCAAAATGGTATAGGATTTCCTGCCTGAGCAGGGGGTTGGACTAGATGACCTCCAAGGTCCCTTCCAACTTTACTACTACTACTACTACTACTACTACTACTACTACTACTACTACTACTATTATTATTATTATTATTATTATTATTATTATTATTATTATTATTATTATTATTATTATTATTATTATTATTATTATTATTATTATTATTATCTGGTTGCTTCAGCCAGAGTAGTCTTAAAAAGCATGTAAAAATAATTAGTAATTCATGTTTAGGAGAAAGGGGACAGGGCAATTATTCACAAATAGGAGACAATGTAATTCACTCAGGTATATGAAAGGTCCCATTTTGTATATTTAGAGGCTTGTTGTTCCTTCTTCAACAATGAAACTGAGAGATAATTCCAAAATCAGTGATGCTTTTTTCTTTACATTTTTTTCTTAATCACCTTATCTGATGAAAAGCTCTTACTTTCTCTTCTTCTAGGAAACTCTCATTACATCTATGGGAGATTAACTAAGGGGACAATGCAGATTTATTACTTTGTGCCATTTTCCATATTGGAGCAAAACACATTAAACAAGCTGTCTGGATTAGCTCCTTGAGCAACTTATCTTTTTGTAAGAAGTAAGGGTAGCATACACTATCTGGGCTGCAAAAGTTTTTCTCTCACCCATTGGCTACCCGAGTTCTTCACTACAATTTAATGCAATTAATGACCAGGCCTTTCAGATTAGATATAAAAATGTGAGAGGTGTGAAATAGAAAATCATCTAAGAAGATCTTGTATAGTTCCTATTATTGTGACTGAGTAGATCTGCTTGACCCACTCATTTAATATCATTATATATAGTAATGTCCCATTCCAGTTGCCAAAGAAAAACTTGTTTTTTCCTCATGGGGCTGATTCTTCCCCTTCCCCATAATTATACACTTTAATGCTTTCTTTTAATTTTAATTTTCCTCTTGTTCTTTGGCTAAATTTTAACCAAAGTTTCATTCCCTAGGATATCAAAAATGATTATTTTCAATCCAATTTAAGATGGATTCTTTTAGTGTTCTGCTGTATTTATGTCAAGAACTCTGAGTACCAACTGATGGTGCTTTTGAGAGGGAGCCATACTGTATACATGGAGGAGATAGTTTAATTAAAACTATCATCAAAGGTGATTATTTTATTCAAGAGGTAACATTCATTTTGTGGAATTTTTTGGTGCAAAGAGTAAGATAGATAGCCACTCCTGGAGGAAAAATCCTTCTCTTTAGTAAATGTGTGTGCCATACCTCAGCTGGACGTGTCAGTGAAAGTTTCAGGAATGGTTAACTCAGCAGGGGGGGCAACCTTGGTTGTCTGCCCATTTCTCTGCTGCCCCTGAAGCCAGCAAATCAGCAGCCTCCTCTACCCTCCTCCACTCCGAGCTCCTGCTTAAAAAAGAGCTGCGGCATTAGCTGTCCCCTCTCAACACAGGGCTTCCAGCCTCAGATCTGCTTCTAAGATGGCCCAACTGAGGGTACAGGCTGGAAATCTCCAGAATGACCTCATCTTTCTTTCACATAACAGGAAGGTTCCCAAAAGGATGTCTTCTATCATGGAGATGAAGGAAATCTTCCTCAATGCCGATGCCGTTTGTTTTGATGTGGACAGCACAGTCATTAGAGAAGAGGGCATTGATGAACTGGCAAAATTCTGTGGGGTTGGAGATGCAGTGGCGGAAATGTAAGTATGATCATGGCTTGCTTGTTTCTTCTGAGAAGAAAGAGCACACCTGGAGATTTGTCTAAGGAGATTCTCAGTCGTTGAGGTCATGGTTGTCCCAAAGTCTGAGAAACCAGTTTTACAGTCAACTTTGAAACAGATCACAGAGACTAAAGGCAGGAAAATTAAACAAGGAATATTGCTTCTCTTTGCTTCAATCAAACCATTGCTTTAAATGTATTGATATGACAACATGTACTCATTTTGAGTTCACCTATTATCTCATTAGAAGCTACTCCACGGCACAACCAGAATGCTGCTAACTTTTTTCTCTAGTGTCTTAAGTCTTTAGTAATGCAGCAAGCTTTGTCTTTTGCATCTCTTCAACATGACTTACAAAGTGACTCCAAAGTTTGCCTGTGCTTTTGCTTGCTTTGGCATTTCATTGAATAATGCAGAGAAAATTATAACAGAGTCTGTATGTGCAAAGATGAAAAGATAATTGAGATAGTTCTGTGATGACAAAAAAATGCATGAATAATTTTATTACCAGTCCAAGGCCTTTGTATCTGATACCTTGAGTATAACATTCACTGTCAGTGTGAATTTTTGTGATACTACATAGTTAATCATGAAATATTTAATTAAGGTTCCTGTAAGATGAGTTGTTTCATAATGCATGTTCATGTTTTGAACTGGGATAATGGATTTTTGAGTATCTTTGGCACAACTTTAATGTACAGTTTAGAAATCACGGCTATGTATCTATGGCAAACTTTTAGAATAGCTATGTTGTAAAGTATCTTTATAGAATAGTTATGTTGTGGTCAATATCTGGCATTTCCAGGACCAAGCCTAAACGCTGAGAGATTCTGTTGGATCTTTAGCTTGCCCAAGCCAGAACAGTGTGAATTGACAATAGACATGAAAAGTTCCTGTAGCTGGTCATGTCTGTTCAAAGAAGTTGCTGGCCACAGGTGCACAGCTGTTATTGCCTCTGGTACTTATGTATTTTTTCACTGTCCTCTTGCTACTTCTAGTTAAACAAGCTATGCAAGTTTTTGGCATTTTTTAAATAATAAAAGAGACATGCACTGGGTGTAGTTGAGAAACTATTTAACACAATTGTGGTACAAGAACATAGGGCATTTACCAGGTATTTACACACAATTATGTTGCATAACCATAAGAATTTTTAATTGCTTTAAAAACTACTTAAGGATCATTCTAGAAATGCCATATGTGTCATTTGTGCTGAAATGTCATATGTGCTGAAATGGCAGGTATAGGTGATTGGGATTGAGGCAACATTCACAGAAATTTATTCATCCAAATTGTTATTTGGCCCAGAAACAAGTAATAATAACTTTTTGTAAGGCCTTGACAACTTGGCTTTGCCTGCGGGCCTGGGGAACCCCGAATGGTATGGAGCCCATCAAGTGGTTCATTTGATTGTGTGCTGTCACCAGAGGAGAACACGATGGAGGGTTATTGTTTTTTATTATTTTATATTGGGTTTTTATTCTTTGTAAGCCTCCCAGGGTCTCCGAGAGTGAGTGGGCGGCCATATAAATCTTCTAAATAAATAAATAATAAATAAACTTAGCATTAGTGAACAGCAAGTTCCAGCTTTTGAACAGCAGCTTGAAAAAGTCAGCATTGTAGTCCTCTTTATGGATTCCAGAAACATGTATTTAGCCATTATGGGGAATGGACAGCCCTAAACAGTATGATTTGATACAATAGGGAGCCCTTATGTTCTTAGATCACAGCATAAAATTTCATTGGGTTTCCACAATATATTCTAGTTTATCAGATTTATTTTTTTGAAACTCCTCAGGAGATCCTTCTTCTCTTCTTAAAAGCCTGAAATGAATGTCTTTGAATCTCAATTTAGGACTCGCAGAGCGATGGGAGGTTCAGTAACATTCAAGGCAGCTTTAACCGCACGGCTAGGCCTCATACGACCTTCCTACGAACAGGTGCAGAAATTAATATCAGAGCATCCACCCCAGTTAACGCCGGGGATAAGGTAAGAAATATTAGGAATGGTTATGTTATACAGTGTTCCCAAGATGTTTTTTTTCCCCATGGAGATTGTCATAGGTACTTCCTGTGTGTTCCTAGGATTTTATGAAAGACATAGTACAATAATGCTGGACTGGGACTTGGACCTTTGAGTTGAATTCTTTTTTTTTTCCTGTTTATTAAAGCAATACATCAAATCATGCAAGCTGCTTTTGAATTCAGGCAAGATTATCTTTGCTCCCTCTCCTTTATCTTGCCCATTACCAGTTGAGATTAAAATCCATTGCAATAACACATTTTTTTCTTGTACTAAACTGCAGCCAAACTTTGTTTTATCTGCTTGTTTTCAAGCTATGATGTGGAATTTGGATTCTGATCTGAGGATTTTCATCTTTGGTTCTGGGTGTAACTGCATTCCCGAACTCAAAGCTGGTGAACAGTTTGGGTTCCTCCTGGACTCACGGCTCCTGTGAAGAACAGGTGACAGCCATGTCCAGGAAGGCCTTTGCATTACTTTATCTTGTGCATAAATTGCCCCCATTTCTAAATCAGGAGGCTCTGTTCATTGTCATTCATGCCATAGTCATCTCCCTGTTGGATTTCTGCAGTGTTCTCTACAAATGACTGCCTTCTAAGGCTTTCCAGTTGCTGCAACTGGTCTAGAGTGCAGTAGTGCAGGCACATTGCTATGTCCATGTAAGACCACTACTGTGTTCTGTGAATTGCACTGGCTTCTGATAGGCTTCTGGGTGTGATTCAAAAGTTAGTCATCATCTATAAATCCCTGTATGGAACAGGGCTTTTACTTTCAGGACCATCTACTTCTTGTTATTTCTGAGAGTCCTACAAGTACACACAAGGTAGCCAGACCTTTGCTTGAAGCAGTCATCTAATGGGACCTAGAAGATACGCCTGCTCTGTTGCTGCACCTGTCCTTTGGAACAATCTCCCCTAAGGTGTGGTGGCGCTGACCCTTATTCTTTTAGAGAACTGTGAAGACTTTATTTTTCCCATGTACTGGACTAAAATGGTAGTTCTTTTGTAAAAATGAGCTTTTTGCTATACCCAGACTTGGCTATTTGAGGAATTTAGTAATGTATTTTTTATTTCTCGTTCATATTAAGAAGTCTACAAGTTTAGAGCTCATTCTGAGCTAACCTGCTTGTTTTTTTACACTTGACTATTCAAAAAAGGAGAAGAGATGGGGAATTTCCACATAGCTGCAAATCTGTGAAAGTCACAGACTTTCAATTCCCATCCTAGAGTCATGTGCTATCCAGTCAAGGTCAGTCTCATGACCATAGAAGCAGGGCCAAGAAGTCATGGTGCCAGGTTTTGATAAAAACTTTGGATTATTGTCCTGGTGGTGCAGTGGGTAAAGGGCAGTATTGCAAGCAAACTCTGTCCACAGTCTGGACTTCGATTCTGACAGGGCTCAAGGTTGACTCAGTCTTTTCTCCTTCTGAGGTCTGTAAAATGAGGACCCGGAGACAATATGCAAATAATGCTTCTACATTGTAAACTGCCAGAGAGTGCCATAAAGTGCTATGAGCGGTATATAAGCCTAAATGCTATTGCTATTGTTGTTTGTTGGGAGTGTCTGCCCAGAACCTAGCTTCAGGTATTGTGGAAATTCGCCATTTTGGGGGTATCTCTGCTGTCATTATTAAGGAACGTGTAGGAAATTTGGGTATCATCTTGTTTAAGTTAATAAAAGCACTTAAAATCTCTTTATTCCTAGGAGTACTCATTGTCTCGGGATCCAAACAAACTGATTGCCTGGGCATTTGATCACTGCCCTGATACTTGGCAAAACACTGCCATAGAATCTTCTCATATATTTCATTCACTCCAGATGTCTTAGTTTTCAATTTCACAATTCACAAATAAATGTAATCTTTTTTATACTTGTTGGGGATTACGCAAGTTGAAATACAATGTATAGGAAAGGCATTAGAGTAGAGAAGGTCATTCTGGAGGAAGATCTCTGAGGAACTCTTACTTCTTTGTGCCCAATGCACCTTTCATTTATTTAAAGTTTTATTACGGGAGCCTGACTTTGTGACCCTCAAGATCCCTTTGGACCTCTCTTGCTGATTTTGTGTCTATTATGTAGATAATAATAATGCAGATAGCAAACATAGCAAAATAACCTGTTTGAATGTATTTGTTCTTTTCCCCTGACCTTATGGCCTTTGTTTTTTTTTTCCTTGAAGAGATCTCGTCAACCTGCTCCACCAGCGAGGTGTCCAAGTCTTCTTAATTTCTGGAGGGTTTCAGAGTATTGTCGACCATGTTGCCTCACAATTAAACATTCCAACAGCAAATATCTTCGCCAACAGATTGAAGTTCTACTTTAATGGTAAAATTTTCCATTTGATTGAACTTAGAACTGATAAGGTTGTTGACTTCCATAGGGTCCAAAGATAATAATAATATCTGTATGATGTGTTAAGCATTGAAACAGAATTACAGAACATCTCAGGTCTGTGGCAAAGGAGGATAAAAAACTGTTCAAAGTCGGTTGCTTTAAAAAAAAATGAAATATATAAGAATTATTTGAAGGCTAGCTAGTCAACGTGAAAATTTATTCCATACAAGACTAAATAATTTCTTCCTTCATTGTTGAAATTTACATTTAGTAGGTATTTGTTTGTCCTTCTAAGCATAGGGCTTATTCCCCCCCCCCGACAACCAGGTTGTGAAGTAGGTTGTGTTGAGAAAGCAAGACTGGCCAAATCACCCAGGGAGCTTCTAAAACTGAGAATGAACTAGAACTTGGGTTCTCCCACTCTTACTTCGGTATGTTAACCACTGGACCATATTGCATCTCATGAGCAGAAAGGCTTTTTTAATTACTTTCCTACTTGAACTTTCCTTCTTGATTTGGAACTCAGGAAAATAATGGCATTCTAATACATTACTGTTTGGCCACATGATACATTTCCATTGAAAAGTACTTGCAAACTGTAAATTTAGATTAGAAGTGGGAATCTGTTTCAGACTGAAGGCTGCAGTATCTTATGACATACCCAAGAAAGCCACCCAGGCTCAAAACCCAAAATATGTGTCATGCCTATATTTTAGCACTAACTCACTGGTAGATCAGTCCATTTTCATCCATGCATGAAGAAAGCGACTACTCGTTTCTCATACATAATTACCGCCCATGCACTTTATGCACAGAGGGCCTTTTCTAAGGGAGAGGTAGCTAAACCTCCACTTGGCCTTAACAAGCCAACTAACAGGTCTGATTGCCAATTCATACAGTGAGTCAAGGTTTGCTGTGCATTTCTTATAGATCTTATTGTGACTTTTCACATTACAGTACACATTTCAGACGTGTGAATGAAATATACTGTAAAACTAGTTTGTTGAGCTGTCTGCAAAAAAAGATCTTTGGGGTTATAAATATCTGAGAGCCTTTAGCTTTAGGACACTTAAGCTTCTCAAATTTCTGGGTTGGCAATTACGGGCTACATTAGGGCAGAGCTAAAAGTCCATTAGTCCAGCCTTGTCTAACAATCACATAGCTGAGAATTTTGGGACTTGTAGTCTGGAGGGCAAAGGAAGGGAAGACTGGTCTAGTCCAGCTTCCTGCTTCCCAAAGAAGCCAACAAGCCACAAGTTTATCTTGAAGCAACAGGTCCCTGGCCTTCATCTTTTGCTTTCCCATCAGCTAGGATTCAGTGGCATATAGATTTAGAGGTTCTGTTCCAACATCATAGCTAATAATCTGTAAACTACTGTGACCCTTATTAAATCTTCCCTCCTTCCAAATTGCAGCAATTTTAGCCTGTTCTTGTAGAAAGGGTTTTCCAAACCTGTTCCCCTCTGGACTATTCTGAATTGTTTGACTTTTTTTAATCATAGTTCCAATTGTTGCTTACATTGACCCTCAGCTGGGAAAACAAGTTGAAGGGAAATCTTTAGACAGTAAATGGTTGTGTTTTAAGTATTAGACTTTCCAATCCGTTTCTCAGTTATGAAACAGCAGTTGCCCAGGTTATGCAAAACAAGTAATTCCTTCCAAGGGTTAAGATTTGACACTTTGCTTTGGCACATGATAAGAACAAGGGGTGTGTTGCTGAGATCAGCTTGTTTATAGAAAGATCAGCAGGGTCTCTTATCCATTAGCTGATAAAACATAAAACTTCAAGATTAAGTTATCCTGCTAGTGATATCCTACTGCTATTACAAATTTCCAGCCAAGCTCAGCTTATTTGGAACATTGCAATAAAAAGGGTCACTCAAGTGTGCAGTACTTGGCTTTAGATTAATCACTCTGTACTGCCAGAGGGAGAAATAGAAGCAAATGCAAAAGATCAGAATTTTTCCACTGTCTGTTCTGATCCTTTTTGCTTGTAGAGAAGGGTGGGAGGCCTGAAAATAGAGAGAAACTGGGGAATGGTAATTTCCCCCAAGCCTTAAATGATGGAATCAGAAGCTAATGTGTTTGGGAACTGTTTCTACTTTCAGGATTTAGTTTTGAAATTAATGACCCAATAATAGACATTTGAGCCCCTGAGCATGTAAGAAAAACTAGTTTCTTCATCTTCAGAGCAAAAGTACATAGCCAAATTCATGTACTACAATTATTAAAACAGATTATTAAGACAGAATCAGGATGGCATAATGATTAAGAGGTCAGAATGGCACTGAGGAGACACAGATTCTAGACCAGGGGTGTCAAACTGCCAGCCCGCAGGCCGGATGCGTCATGCCGAAACTGCGCCCACCCCATTAACGGCAATGGAAAAAAGACCCGATACGTCGTGACACGTCACATGATGTTGCAAGTTTGACACCCCTGTTCTAGACCACCTCAGCCCTAAAAGCTTCCTGGGTGACTCTGGGTCACCCTCATTCCAAGTTCTTGTTGTGGTGTTATGTATATCACCCTGGTCTCCTGAATGAAAAGGTAAGATATAAATAAATCCAATATGTGAATAAAAACTAGATTTCTAACCAGAGAATGGATTTCCCAGACTTGAAATTTTTTGTATTGGAATTCCGATGATTAGAACGTCCCTCATTCTTTAGGACATTTTTCTCCCTTTCTCAGACTTCTAACATCCTTGAAATTCTTCCAGGTATTTTGGGACAGTCAGTCAAGGGTTTCTCTTTCTATCATTTATTCAGGAGAATATGCCGGTTTTGATGAGACACAACCAACAGCAGAGTCAGGGGGTAAAGGACAAGTCATCAGTTACTTGAAAGAACAGTTTCAATTTAAGAAAGTAGTTATGATTGGAGATGGAGCAACAGACATGGAAGCCTGCCCTCCAGCAGTGAGTATCAAAGATAGACATTTCAACCACAATTTAATTTTTATTAACCCTTCTTCCTATTGGTCTAGGATAGTCTGTGCTGAGTTTCCTGTATTTTTATCTCTACAGAGATTGGAATAGGCAGAGACCAAGACTGACCAAAAGCTGTGGAGCTTTTTGGCCCCCTGTTTAAATGCAATAAACCCCATATAAATCAGTCAGCAGATTTGCCTAGCATATACTGTATAAAAGTGGTCTAGTCTAGCCTCCTGATAAAACACAGATTCACCTGTCTTCCTTTCAATTTTCTCTCTCCAGAAAGATTTACCTGCACTTTCCAAACCTTAGTATTTCAAAAGCAACTTAATTTACATATTACAGTACAAAATCTACATACCATTCAGATGAATGAACCCATAAAACATGTACAGATGAAAAAGGGGAGCCTTTTTAAAAATTCATTTTTGGTATATCCTCTCCATAAGGAACAAAGAATGATTCTTGTTCCTGGTTAATAATTATCACTCATTGTTAATTATTGTCTTTAATATCTTCTGGGGGAGGGGAGGCAAATCAGAATGAATAGCTCATGAAGCAATCAGAATATTTAGACTTGGCATTTGAAGCAAAATTCTTGTGCTGGTCATTGTAGTTGGCCGGCTTTTAAAAGCAAATATTTCTCCTTTATTAGATCAGTGGATTTAGATTTGGAATTTTGGATGACCAAATAAAGGAGGGCAACACAGTGGCTCCTGGGTCGGAAAGATATGGTGCTAGACTAGCTAAAAGAAATTATTTCAGAATCACTTTCTCCAAAGGATTTTTAACAGTGAACAACACAACATGGAGCAGTGATGCAAGGCAGCTAACGAAAAAGATACAGAAATAAAGACAAAAATTCAGAAGAATATGGTAGCACTTTTCTGAGTAACACATTTTATTAAAAGGCATATACTTCAATAAAATTGATTAGTTGGAACTCATTCCTTCTCATTTTTGACCACTGTATATACTAACACAGCTCTCCTCCTAGAATATCTAACCACAGGAAGTATTTAGACAGAAACGCAGGAATGCCACAAATGTTTGAGAAATTTGCCTGACTATTAATAAATGTCTTTATTTTCTTGATGTCCATATGCCCAAATTATGTAACTCTCTTAAGAATAATCAACATTCAGTCTTGCTGTTCAGAAGTGTTACTTTTTCAGTAGCTTTAGTTTAGGTTGTTACCAGAGGATGAGGACACATTTCTGTTTTGTCTATGATTTGTGAACTCTGAAATGGTCTTTGGGGAAAGGAAAAATAACTCCCAGCTTGTCTATTTCTGTTTGCCCAGGACTGTTTTATCGGCTTCGGTGGCAATGTTGTTCGGAAACAAGTAAAGGAAAAAGCAAAGTGGTACATCACTCATTTTGACGAGTTGCTGAAAGAACTGGAAGAACGATAAATTATTAACTAGACTTATTTTATTAATACTTATTGTAGGTAGATATATAATTATGCAATTAAACATATTGTTATTTGCAAATGGATGTGTTCTGGACTGTTCATTTATGGTTCTGCAGGAGGGCATAGCCACCATTACTACCACATTCAGAGTTTTCAGAGGAAAATGATTTTGGCCCATTTATGAGGAAATTGCACTTGTATAAAAATCATAGCAAAGCTCACTACTGATGATGAGAAAATAATAATAACAATATGCTGCCAGGCTCCCAAAAACTTGTAAGCAGTTTACAAATTGTTGAAAATATTTTTTAAAAAGGAAACAACAATCAAAAGAAAAAGAAAACAAAAACGGCAGAAATGATATATAGTAACTGGATGGTAAATCAAGGGTTTCGCCTTTGGCCTGGGTGAAAATAAGGTATCNTGCACGGCGACTATTTGGCGGGGAAGAGAGAGAAAAATCTCCTGCCTTTAACCGAGGAGAGGGGCGGAGGCTCAGTCCCGGAGAGTCAGGAAAGAGAGATCCACTGGGCCGGGTGGAGAGGGGCTTCCTCAGCCATCTCTGATCCTTCGCCTCCCCCCGCCCACCTCTAGTGGTTCTGGCCACATTTAAAGGGTTCAGACCGGTTGGGACGGGCGCAGACGCCGAGCGACCGCGGCGGCTGGAGGCGGGCGGGCGGCTCGCAGGCGGGCGTGGAACCGGCTGCAAGAGCGGCAGGTTAGAATTCGGATTCGCGCAAATCGCAAAGGGATCGGGGGCGGGGAGAATCGGAGTGAGGACGAATAGAGCAGGCACGTCGGCACCTCGCATCCTCCCCTTCTCTTTTCCGAGCAGACGCGGTTCAGAGACGCCGTGAGCGGAGGGGCCGGTTGTGAGGGTCCGCGGTGTGGGGGTCTCTGAACGAGGCGGGCGATTCTTTCCGTCCCCGCCTGCGTTGGGTCTCTGGAAAAACAGGGCGGGGAGCCTGTGACCGTCTCTGTGGTGAGAGCAGACGCCCCATCTCTTGCCCTCTTCTCTTGTGCTTGGGGTTTTCTCTTCTCCCCCCCCCCTCCCGGTCCCCATTCCCCTCTTTCATTATTGCTACCATTCAAGAAGATTTCTAGTTTCCCTCCTGGTCTGGTTGGGAAAGAGATTTTTATTGCAAGCGTGCGGCCGTCACAGGAAGGAAACAGGGCCGGGGGCGTGGGGAGGGGGCGGCAGGACGACGAGGCGAACAGGTAAGATAATATGTCTGAGAATGCAAAATAAGGAGACTACTAGCATTTTGAGATTCCATCTCTGGATCAGGGCGAGGTGTGTGTGGGGGGGGCTTTGCTTTTCCCTCCCCACAAAGGCTTGGTTTCTTATTCTGCTTGAGCCCAAGGAGGGGTGGAGAAGGCTGGCTAACGCCCATCAGACTCCAGCTGGGGTTGATTCGTTCGGTGGGTTGCTTGGTCGATAATATGCCTCACCCTACCACCCCCTAATCTTGTGGTTTCCTGGGATTTGTCAATCAGTGTGTTTCTTGGCATTTGGTGCTTGGCTTTTGTAGAAAAAGAAGAGGATCTCTCCTTACCTCATTCTTTGTCCAACTCCAAACCTGTAATCAGATTTAGGAAAATTTTCACATGCCTTATCTTAATAGAGCTGTAACTTATGCTGGCAGCCAAACATCTCTAGTGCTGTGCCATTAAGAGAAGGGGATTTTTGTTTTGTTTTTTCATTTCAAGAGAAGGGATCCCTTATGTGAGAATTGGGTCAAGTTGATTGATGGTGTGTTCTTGGAAGAGAAAAATTTGAGGTATTCTCGAACGGAATATATTGCTAGAAGCACTTTCTATTTTAATGCCATGGGTCAAATGAAATTATCCCCATTTTACAGACTGGAAAAATCAAGAGATCAGCTTCATCCTGGAGGAGTCCTGCTTGCAATTCTGTTGTGACACAAGTTGTCCAGTCTGGAGTGTTCCAATGGACTGCTATGAAATGCATGTGTAACAGGTTGGTCTCCTTCCCTGTCAACAGAAAAATGGGTAGATCTTGATTTTCCAGGGTTTCTCACTTGTGAATGAATTTGGGATCTCAAGGTATCCACTCTCGAGTGGGAGATGGCTACAGCTGCTGTTCTATCTAAGGTTTAGTTATGCTTTTTCCAAGCCTCTCTGGGAAGGAGAGGAAAATTTGATATATTTGAATGGGAGAATTTTACTGCAAGGAGGATAATAGAGAAGCTTGATTTAAACAGTGTATTGGAGAGCTTATATTCTGAGTAGTGATTTCTGGTTCTAGGAATTCTAAGTGGCCATGGGTAGCAGAGCCATTTCACTGAATAAAAAGGGAGATCTGTAAATATGGATTGGATTAATCTGAAGGCAAAGAATTGAACTTTAGACTAAGGTTCGCATGTAATCTGATGTTATTTATTAGCATTTATTGTGAGAAACCATGGTGGGTGGGTGTGGAGGATTGAATACNATAAAGGAAATAAAAATGGAGCTGTAAAACAAGAGATTCAAATTCAAAATGTATATCCTGCTTCAATTTTTCAAGTGTCATCTGATAAGTATAAGAATATAATCAGGAATATCACCAGTTTTTCAGCAAACATTTAAAAATCAAAACTGAAGTCAAGCCATGTAAAAGTAGTATTGAAACAAGGAACATGTTTCCAGCCTCTATCTCCTGCAGCTTTGGGGCCAACCCTGATTTGCAGAAGTCCTTGTAACTTTCAGAGATGGCATTCTCAATCTGAGATTTAGTGAAACATAGTGGCTCACAACTGCCATATGTTACAATTCAATACAAGCCAATGACAGGATTTGCACATTAACCATAGTATGATTTACAGTAATGTTTCTAATTCTGCATGTTATATAATCCTACAAATGTGGCTTATTTAATAGACCATGGTTCAATCAAAGCACAAAATAGGTGATGTCAGAATTCAACATTAGGTGTATACCCCAAGCCAAGAAGGGGTTTAGCAATCAGAAGTGGAGAACTGCAAGGGAAATGGTATACAAAAGATCCAATTCCCCTTTCCTGACAGTTCCCCCCCCATTCCCAAATTTGCATTGGCTGGGTTCACAAATTATGCTAAGCCACAGGTTAAATATGATTTTTTGAACATGCCACAATTGTCTGGGTTCATACTTCCCACCCAGCATTCATAGCAAATTTCTGGATTCAACTTCCATGCTAAACCAAAATCAGGCCTACTCCATTATAGCTTAGTGTGATGTTTGAACCCATACAACATTTTTCAACAATAATACCTATCCCAAAGCTCAGCCTGTATCAGCACAAGGCCTTCCTCGGACACTTTTGCTCTATAAAAGTCCAACAGAAATCTGCAGCAACTTGGGTAGGAAAATACAGCCAAGCCGCTTTCCTTCTTAATCTTCAGGCAGAAACAATTGTGGTATTATGCTGGGAGTTGAAGAGCTTGACCCACAGCAGGATTTTTCTTGGAGAGATTACAAAAAAGAACCCTCACCCCACCCCCTACTCCTGTTTTTTTCCCCTTGTATTTCTTTTATAGCAGTAGAGTTTCACATCCAAGTCTTCCTTTTGCTAAGCTAAGAGGAGTGACTAAGGCTTATTATTATAAGTGTTGGGATTCAATCTGGGAAAATATATTCTCAAAACTTTTCCTTCACAATCACTGCCCAGAACAGAGATAGATTAAAACAATCTGGATTCTGGGAGTTTTGCAGGCCCTAAACAGAATGCCTTTTGTGCACAATAGATAATGCAGCACTGGCTGAGACAGAGAAGGCACATACATGTTTCTCTTTCCCTCTGGACAACAGAATTCAGAATTTAAGGTAATCCATAACTGCTCAGCAGGAAAAAAAAAGAGAGCAAGCAGAACATAAGAACTGTGCTGGATTACTGTTATTATGTCCAGTATTTCTAAATAAGATAGAGTTCTGACCTCTGACCTCTAATGCTATTAACAGCATAAACAATGTTGAAAGAAAAATCTTCAGGGTCCAGTCAGTGGTGGGATTCAAATAATTTAACAACTGGTACTCTGTACGGGGGAGGCAGAGGGGGAGGCAGGGGGCGCTGCCATGGGCTGGCTCTGAAATGGCCAGACTAGTGTGCATTCACGTGCCTCCAATTCCTCGCTTGCTGCAATCACGCTACTCGAGTCTCAAAAAACTGGGTTTTTTTACCCACTCCTGGATTTTCGCTGCCAGACTGTTTAACTTTCTTTAAAGTTTACTTGCAGAATGCGGATCCTTTCCATTCTGCATTAAATTAAATAGTCTGGCAGCGAAAAGCCAAGGGGAGCAGAGGAATAAAAAAACGTTCTCACGTATGGGGAGGATTTTTGCTGCCTGGAGTGGGGGAAAATTCCATTTTTTTGAGACGACAGACTAGCATGCAATCACATGCCTCCAACCACCTTGCTTGCTGCAAAACCAGATTACAGCAAGGAAGGGATTGAAGGCACGTGAATGCACGCTAGTCTGGCCATTCTGAAAACGAATTCAAAAAAAATATTAGGTATTGATTCTGCTGAACCAGTGCGAACCGGCTGAATCCCACCACTGAATCCTGTCCAAGCTGGGAATAAACAAAATGGAGACTGCTTTAGAAAGAAGGTTCTAGTTTATTGAGTTGCAGAACTAGACAGAAGTGTGGCTCTGGAGCAGCTGACCAACTGATTTGATGAGTACAAGGATTTTTATACAGTTTTACAGCATTTTTTAAATTGAAGGCTTGCTTTGTGTACTTTTGTTATTATATTTGTTTAGCTTGTTTCACAAGTTAGCAATGGAACTAAAATACTTATTTCCTTGGACCTAATCCTGTCAAACAAATGTAATTAATTTTACGCCCTTATCTTTAATCTGTCTATTACCTCCATTGAGCTCTCTTTGTGAATCAACAGGCCTGATTCAATGTTTCTGCTTTTTGCAATAGCCAGGGATTTCATGAGTGAAACATTGCTTCTGTATTTCTTTTCCTGAGGTTTATTCTTGTGATTTGGGAGGCATAGTAAAAAAGGATTGGGGGGGGGTGCGTTCTTACCCCAACAACATAGACCAATGTTTCTCAACCTTCGCAGCTTGAAGATGTGTGAACTTCAACTCCCAGGATTTTCCAGCTAGTCCATGCATCTTCAAGATGCCAAGGTTGAGAAACACTGGCAAAGACAGCGGAGAGTTTCTAACCTAATGGAAATGAAAGACAGAAAGAAAATGCAATAATATGTAACAAATTTGTAGACTGTTTTCCACAAATACTGTTGCACAAATTTTTGTTTAATAATATAGCTGTTAGCCATAAAATTCTTTGCTTTCAAATTTGTTGAAAGTGGTGGGTAAACTGAATGAATGGGTTAAGAGAATGGACTACTAAAATATAGTTATTGGTTACATGTAACAAAGTATGTTCATGTCCAGAAAAAGCCTGTCTCTGAACTCCTGAGTTCAGGACATCAGGACATTGGCTTTCTCTGAGAATCTTTTCTTTTTAACCTGCTTACTATGGGATTTCAGGGCAATAATTGGCATTATACACACACACACACCACAAACAGCTTCCTCCTCCTCCTCCTCCTCCTCCTCCTCCTCCTCCTAAGTGCCCTAAAAGATGAGCTCAGATACTCTTTCACACCCTGGAAAGATAATTTCAGCTTACTTTAGAAGTTTCACTTGAGATCCTCTTTATTACTTCTTCCAATTGAAAGCAGGATTTGGCCTCAAAAAACAGTCCAAGGACACGTGTCTGGCTGGCTGCTGATATACCACATGATTTTCTGAGAATTGTTTTGCCAAACTCATAATACAGTACTACATTATTCATCAAACTTTACATGAGAATAATGCCAAGTTTTGTATAAGATGGTCAAGTTTACAGGCCATAGCCTTAATTGCTCTCCAACACAAAGCTTCTGGTTGTATTCCTAGAACATTCTTAAGCAGATTAGTTAAGGATCAAGCAGATATATCTATAAACATGCTAAACTTAGCTTGCTCACTTTTCTGTATCTTAGCATGCTGTGTGAAGCCCACTTGGTTAGCTTATGGTTCAATATATTCCATGATGAAAGAAAGTGGGTTGCAGAAGTTCACATGAATGCAACCTATGTGTTTGTATGACCTAAACCAATCATTGGGTATTTTTTGTTTGCTGGCTGGTCTTTTGACATTGGAATGATGCTTTCTTGATTAGATCAAGTAGAATAGAATAACAGAGTTGGAAGGGACCTTGTAGATCATCTAGTCCAACCCCCTACCCAAGCAGGAGTCCCTACACCATTTCTGACAGATGGCAGTCCAGTCTCTTCTTGAAAGCTGCCAGTGATGAAGCACCAACAACATCTGAAGGCAGTCTGTTCCATTGGTTGATTGTTCTCACTGTCAGAAAATTTGTCCTCATTTCCAGGTTGAATCTCTCCTTGATCAGTTTCCATCCGTTATTCCTTGTCTGGCCTTCAGGTACTTTGGAGAATAGGTTGACCCCCTCCTCTCTGTGACAGCCCCTCAAATATTGGAACATTGCTATCATGTTTCCCCTGGTCCTTCTCTTCACTAGACTAGCCATGCCCAATTCCTACCAACAAAGATTAAAGGGAGAATTTATCAGTAAATTTAAATTTAAGACACAAATAGTCTGTTGCAAAATGCGACTGCCTGTAAAGGCTCCTAGATTGGGGCTTAAAGGCGAAAGCGAAAGCAGTATGCTCCATCCCATATTTGTGGTAGACCAGGTTGCCTTGATAGACCAGTCTCACCGGAAAACACTCCTGTAACCGTTCTTCATATGTTTTAGCCTCCGGTCCCCTAATCATCTTTGTTGCTCTTCTCTGCACTTTTTCTAGAATCTCAACATCTTTTTTATAGTGTGGAGACCAAAATTGGTTGCAGTATTCTAGGTGTGGTCTTACTAAGGCTTTATAGAGTGGTATTAATACCTCACATAATCTTGACTGAATCCCTCTGTTAATGCAACTTAAGATTGCATTGGCTTTTTTGGCTGCCACCGCACACTGTTGGCTCATATTTAATTGATTGTCCACTAAGACTCCAACATCCTTCTCACAGTCGCTGCTATTAAGCCAGGTTTCACCCAATCTATATGTGTATGTTTGTTTTTTCTTGCCTAAGTGTAAGACTTTATTTTTCTCTACGTTGAATTTCATTTTGTTATATAGCAGTGATGGGGAATCTTTTAGAGACAGAGTGCCCAAACTGCAACCCAAAACCCACTTATGTATGGTTGGGTGCCGGGTGCTTGTGGCCCATTGGGTGGGTGTGGCTGTGGTGGTAACGGCAGCCTGGATGGGACTAAAAAGTTCACGCAATCAATTCCAACTTTGCGAGGTCTTTTTTTCCCCCGTGAGAAGTTGAAATTGGTTGATTGATTTAACCTTTTTTTTTTTGCACACGGCAGCGGAGGCGTAAAGGGAAAAGGTATTATAAAGCCTAGCTGAGGTCCTAGGACTGGGGCGACGGCGCACGTGCCCACAGAAAGGGCTCTGAGTGCCACCTGTGCCATAGATTCACCACCACGGTTATAGAGGAATCAGTATTCAAGTCTGTCAAGATACCTCTGGATCTTGAGCCTATCATCTAGGGTGTTGGTTATTCCTGCCAGGTTGGTGTCATCTGCAAATTTGATAAGTTCTCCTTCTATTACTCATTTAGGTAATTTATGAAGATGTTGAAGAGTACTGGGCCTAGGACAGAACTTTGTGGTACGCTACTGCTTACTTCCCTCCATGTACACATAATACCATTAAGGACTACAATGCGATTTGTCAGCCAGTTAAAAATCCATCCATTGTTCAAATCTGTCAAGATGTTTTTGAATTCTGAGCTTGTCTTCTGGTAGGGTGTTGGCTATTTCTGCCAGCTTAGTGTCATCTGCAAATTTGATGAGTTCTATTCCCTCATCTAAGTCATTTATGAAGATCTTGAAGAGTACTGGGCCTAAAACAGAACCTTGTGGTAGTGCTCATCTGCATTTCAGAGGAGATTGGCGGCATAAACATTCATAAATAAATAAATAAATAAATAAATGTATTTAGGTTTAGTTGGACTGACTTTATTTTTAAAATTTGATAAGTGTAGTGGCCTTTCTCCCTTTTTTTTAATGTGCTTGCTTTATACCCAGAGATTTTGTTTACTGTTTTCTAAGAGAATTTCTGATTAAAAATTTCCCCACTGTGTATGGTTACACAGCAATGTTTTGTATTCTAACACAGGATTTATTCTGTTTTTGATTCCTGGGCTTTAGGTAGGAAGAATCAAGCATCTTTAGTGTACTTTTTCAGACCCTGGGCTGAAGGGAACAATGCTGGGACAAATAGTTAAGAATTTTCTGCTGCATAGATTAGAGAGCTCGGTGACTTGATCTGACAATGGATTTGCAGTCTGCTAAAATAAATTCTGCTCCAGCATGGATGGCAGTTTGCTACAGAGTCCATTATTGTGCGTCATTCTCTAGTCAACTTTTTCTACCAAAAACAAAAGAGTTGAAATGAAAAAAAAAACTCACACAACATGCTTAATATGGTTACTATATTAATTCATTTTTTGGCTTCGTATAAGACGTTGAACCAAATACTCAAATAGACTGGGCTTGTACAACATCCAAAGATAGATAGACACAGATACACAGATACACACACACACACTTTAATCAATGTTAATGCTCATCTGATTTAATATGAACAATGGATTTTCTGTCATATGATGTCCTGATGAAACAAGTCATGTTAATATAACCCCTGGTGGTAAATGTTGCATAGAAAAAGAAGTAGGTGTGGAAAAAAGAGTGTGGAAAATTTTGGATTGTGGATTTAGGATAAGTCAGAGATCACACAAGATTTGTAAAGTTTCAGAATGAGTAAAAGGAAACACTGCATGTATGTGCAAGCAGAGCTCCTAGCCACAAAGAGAATGGTTGGACACCATTGTATGATATTGTTTACCTATTGAGTTAAGCCAGGTTTTTTTAACCTAGAGTTTATTGAATATAAGTAGTCCTCGAGTTAATGGAACCTGCCCATCAGTCATAACTCATGACAATTCTAAATTGGATCACCCATGTGACCAACCCAATTTTATGACTTTTTTGCAGCGGTCATTAAGCAAATGCTGCAGTCATAAAGCGACCATTGTGGTTTTGCCAAACACTGGAAGTAAATGCTGGTTTTCAGCAAATCCATTGTAAAACACAGTCATATTACCGTGAGCTGCAGCAAACAGCTATAAATCTGGCCTGGTTGCTGAGCACCTGAAGTGCGGGCATGTGACTGCCAGGGAGCCCCAACCATTAGAAGTTCAAAGCTTGGTTGTAAGTACTGCCAGGGTGGTCCATCATAACTTCAAACGGTCATAAATCGAGGACTAACTTTATGCTACAGCAGGTTGGTTCATACAGCATGTTTAGCTGTGTTTACACATGTGGATGCAGGCCATATACGCATATAGCCTCTACCCAAACCTTTAACCCTTTCAACAAAAGAATTGCATGGCTATTAGCACAGTTTTGTTGGCCAGGATAGATTATTAAGTCACCGATCAGTGAAGCTGGATGGATAGTGCTGGGCAGTCTGCAAGTTCAAGGGCTTCCATGGAAAAATTCCACTGTTTGACAGACAAAACAAACAGCTGACTTTCAGGGTCAGGAAACACGCCTGGACACATATCAGAAGCACTCAGATGGGAAGTGATTGGGTGATGCAACACCAAACCTTCACTTTTTCTCAGCTGAACAGCAAAAACAAAAATAGGAAGCCATATTGATAGCCACAGCCTAGAGCTAACTCCATTTTTACAGCTTATTCTAGACTTGAAGGGGTTTGCCAGTCCAAAGGGAAAAGGCAATGGCATCTTATTGAGGTCTTTTTCCTCTCACATGTAAGAACGAATAGAAAATCTTAAAATTTGTTTTAAAAAATGGATAGGAATACACAATTACAGTACAGGAGAGTCTAGTTCCGTGGTGGCAAACCTCTGGCACGTGTGCCACAGCTGGCACGCAGAGCCCTCTCTGTGGGCATACGCGCTGTCGCCCCAGTCCTAGGCCTTCAACTGGGTTTTATAAAACCTTTTCGTTTTAGGCCTCTGCCGCCGTGTGCAAAAAAAAAAAAGTTCAATCAATCAATCAATTTCAACTTCTTGCGGGAAAAAAAAAGATCTTGCAAAGTCGGAATTGATTGATTGAACTTTTTAGTCCCACCCAGTCTGCCGTTACCACCGCAGCCACACCCATCCAATGGGCCACACCCATCCAATGGGCCATGCCCACCCGGCACCCGACGATACATAAGTGGGTTTTGGGTTGCAGTTTGGGCACTCGGTCTCTAAACAGTTTGCCATCACTGGTCTAGTTAATCCATAGTATAGAAATGTATCTCAGCCACTATCAATCTTTGCCTGAATGTGGATCTGCCTGAGCTTGACAAGAGAAAGCAGTACCTGTCTTGATTGGCAAGGAAAATTTATGGTTACCTAAAAAGATCACGTTTCTGAAGATGGAGTAGAGGAAGCAGGCAGAGTATCAGCTGGAACTTAGCGCCAGTCTCCCAGCCACAATGACCAGTTACAAGTAGGAATGCATTATCAGCATACTTTATGGGCAGAGATAGTGATAAAGGACCTTTACTGTCACTGCACTGTCTAGCTCCCATTTGGTAGGCTCTTCAGACAGAATTACTTTTTATTAACATAGGTATAAATGATATTGGTTCCTCATATTTGTAAGAAAGAAATAACTGCTCTAATTATATGTTGCAATCAATTTCAATTTCTTTTGTCTAAGTGTCCTAGAAAATATATTCTAATTCCTAGCTCTAGTTCAATATTCACTTTTTATTTTTACTTCTTTATTAATTTATTTGGAAGTAATACGGTATATAACAAAGGGGATCTTTTACCCATGATTGCAAGAGTAGATTAACACCATCTTGTGGTCTACCATGAACATTGCATGCCTTTTTGTAATTTGAGTTTACATAGATCAGTGGTGGTGAACCTATGGCACGGGTGCCAGAGGCAGCACTCAGAGCCCTCTCTGTGGGCACGCGCACTGTCGCCCCAGTCCTAGGCCTTCAGCTGGGTTTTATAAAACCTTTTCGCTTTAGGCCTCCGCCGCCGTGTGCAAAAAAAAAAAAGTTCAATCAATTTCAACTTCTCGCGGGGAAAAAAAAGATCTTGCAAAGTTGGAATTGATTGAACTTTTTAGTCCCACCCAGTCTGCCATTACCACCGCAGCCACGCCCACCCAGTGGGCCATGCCCACCCAATGGGCCACACTCAGCCAGTTGGCCACACCCACCCGGCACTCGACGATGGATAAGTGAGTTTTGGGTTGCAGTTTGGGCACTCAGTCTCTAAAAGATTCGCCATCACTGACATAGATTGTTATCTTTTGGGTGACTTTATTTTTACAAATAAGTTTTGATTTTATACCTTGTGAGACTAATATATATATTTATCCATTTTTTTACCTTTTATTTGCTACTAAAATAGTACAGTTTGTATAAGTCTTCTTTTTCTCAAACTAGAATTAGAGGGAAGATGCTAGATAGCAGCAGTAAGTCCCAAACTGCTACACCAGGACAAGAAGTCAAGCCACACTGTGTAGATTCAGTGAGCTTCTAGACAAGGAAGATTGAAACCTCCAGCCTTTCACCCACAGGTCAAGTAACTACATCTTAGTTAATATTTTGTGGCATGGCATGTTAGTACGGACCTGGATGGAAAATTACAGGGAGTCCCAGAGCTACAGCGAGATTGTGAAGTCAAAAACCATCTTGGAAGAAAGCAATGGGAAACTACTTCTATTGCCAAGAAACCAACACCAATATATGCATTAAATTACCACGAGTGGAGCTTGATTTATATTACATCTGGGTTACAAAAATCCAGTTGATCACTAGAAGTCAGCAAAGCCTAGATACTTAGTATTTGGTGGATTCTCTGGTGGAGCAGGTCCTGGAACCTCCCAGGAAGTATTTATTGTGGATCAAGATGGTTGTGCAGCTTCTTTTTCAGCTGTCCTCAGAACAATTCTCCAGAGAAGCATGTCTTCCTCTATCAGCCTGGTCTTGTGGACAATCCTGTTGTGTGAAAATCAGTCAGAGTGGTCTCTAGAATGCTATCCTTATTAAAGCACAAATAATTCTATTCATCTATTATGGGGTGGATTGTCTTTTCATGTACTATTCTGTCATTCCAGCTCCACAAGTCAGATTAAAATACCTTAGGTAAGGAAATTCAGTTCAGTGAATTCAATGAGAGTTTATATTCTGTCTCCAAGCAAAAGGAAACAATATCTAATAATAATCAGTAAAACTCAAACAATGCCCATGATATGAGAAAATCAATAGGATTTTATTATGTTTTACCAAAATCACCGAAATGTTGCATACATCGTAGATGATAGATAACAGTGTATTACACTGATTCATCAACTTACAAGATAATCACTTCAATGTATCTACATTATACACACATATAAAAAAAATCCATCTATTCTAAAAGAAAATCAAAAACAGGCAATTAGACATGGCAGAAACATTAATTTGTCTTTATTTTAAGTAATTTAATAGGCAATCTTTTTATTACCTTTTCCGAATTGTCATCTACAAAAGAATCCCACAGAAATAGTTGAAATGTTTTGTTTTTTTAAAAAAAATCCGTCCATATCTTACTTTACTGTGTAAGTCTAGGAGTGTTTATAAAATATTTTAAGACACTGATCCTTCTTTAGCTGATTCTCATGCTATAGATTAGGGAATTCCCTAGATAAGTTACACTGAAGGTTATCCCAAAGCTGAAGACATATGGCTTGAACTTCATCTAATTGCACAGCCATCTACAATACATTCTGGGGGTCTTTTTGCCACTGACTCTTGATTGAAACAGAGCAATCAGGATGGGGTATTTACAGATGAGAAGCAAGGGGATGAGTGCCTTTACTCTGCAATTAAGTGCAGAGTTCCCAACAAAGAAATATGAGAGGGAAGGTCTTGAAGAAAAATGAGAAATAGAGGAAGATTTAATCATCACTTTTCCCCTATTGACAACAGTTCCGCTTTTGGGGTGAATTGGTCTTACTAAACACAATGGGACTTACTTATGAGTAAAGCTGACAGATGCAAATTGCACAGGTATTTGCACATCAAACTATATTTAAAAACTTCCAGATTTTTTTCTTCTGATAGTCTAACTTCGCATCTACATTCCTAGTGTCTTTGAGTGAACATTGGTGACTTTTAGCCATACTACAGTCACAGGAAACACCTTTGCTCTTAGGAGCAACTGGTAACAAACATTCTTGAGGTACACCTTTCCTAGAAACAAGAAAACAACCGTGCCATTTGCCCTCTACACAAATCTGGGGAAGTGGAAGAAGGGAAGAAGGCTTTCCCCAGCAATGATTTGTACCACAAGGCCCAATAATATCTGAATAAGCAGATATGAAGGCGAAAATGTTCAATTGACAAGTCTCCCTGTAATAAAATATAGATGTTCAAATGGTTAAAGCTCATGCAACTCTCACTGAAGCATGTATGTTTCCATCAGTGTTTGCTGGCTGTACAAATGCTTGTGCGTGTGTAAGTTATATGGCTGAAAGCTAAGACTTAAATGATCACCCTGCAAATCTTCCAAATAGATTTGTAAGTGCTCCTGCAGAATCCGAAGAAAAGAGTTCTTATTTACCAGCCTCAGTATATAATACTTTGGGACGTCAAGGTTTTCACTGCCAAACACATGCCATCAAAATTAACTAAAAAACAACAACAAAAAAGTCAATTTAAATCAATGCATAGGCATCAGCTGACCAGTAGCTTTATTGAAGTGGAGAAATCTTCAAGGGTATCATAATTCTGGATTCCATTTCCTGAATAAGTGGCACTGAAAATAAATAAAAACAAATAAGGTGATACATATGACACAGCCAGCCAAAGGAAATACAAGGCACATTCCTGCAGCCCAAAGAGCCGGTGAAAGTAGCCACCACAACTGTAAACGTTTATTCAGAAGTGGTTGGAGGTGTTATAGAAAAAGCTGTAGTCATGCCTAAAATTTGCAGTTACACAGAGAACCAAGTCAGTAGCATCTGCAAGAAGAGGGTAAAAAAATATCCAATACAGCAGTTGCAAGTGTGCAAATGAAGCACCACCTTTTTACACAGGTGTATGATACAAAAAGGGCAGGGATTCCCTCCTGTAATTATGGCAACAATCTTGACTCCCTCCTGGACGCCTCTGCTCTAAGCAGCTTTACATGGACAAAGATGCAGCGTGGGGGAAATCCCGATACAATATGTGATGGCAGATTTGTTCTGCAGCATTCTGAAACTTTTCTGAGAGTTTAGATAAGAAAAAAGAGCACCGTATGAGACACGGAGCCTAGAGTGGGATGAGGTTGAGAAACAGAGAAACAAAAAGTGACAACAGGAAGATAAAAAAGGGAAAGGGAGGCAGAATAATTAGAAATCCTGAGCTAAAGGGCCTCCTTTATCAAAGCAGCATCAGGACACAGCAATAACTCCCCAAAAACTCAGCTGGTACTCAGTGGCTGGAAGTAGAAGAGTCAAGGACATGATTCAAATAGGCAATCTGTTTACACCACAGCCCTAATAATGCAGATCACTGACTAGAGAGTCTAGCACAGTGTTTCTCAACCTTGGCCACTTGAAGACGTCTGGACTTCAACTCCCAGAATTCCCCAGCCAGCCCTGCTGGCTTGGGAATTCTGGGAGTTGAGGTCCAGACGTCTTCAAGTGGCCAAGGTTGAGAAGCACTGGTCTAGCAACCCTGTTTTCTACATATAAGAGCCTGAGGATTTTAATCTTACATGTGTTTCTCCTGTCCAGATTTCAGCTCGCTCATTTCTCATCTTGGAAATGGAGAGAAGTCACTCTTTGATTTGATTATAAAATCTGTCTGGTCTCCAGCTCTCTGTCTTCAGACTTGGCAGCTTCAAAGCCTGTACAGGTAGTCCTCAACTTACGACCACAATTTCTGTTGCTACATTTGTTAAGTGAGTTTTGCCCCATTTTACAACCTTTCTTGCCAGTTGTTAAAGTGAGTCACTACAGTTGGTAGGTTAGTAACACGATTGTTAAGTGACTCTGGCTTCCCCACTGACTTTGCTTGTCAGAAGGTCGCAAAAGATGATCACGTGACCCCTGGATTCTGCAACTGTCATAAATATGAATTGGATGATCTGAATTTTGATCAGGTGACCATTGGGATGCTGCAATGGTTGTTAAGTGTGAAAAACGGTCATAAGTCACTTTTTTCAGTGATGTTGTAATTTTGGATGGTCACTAAGTGAACTGTTGTAAATCAAGGACTACCTGTTGTAAGTCAAGGACTACCTATGCTGCCTTGGCAGCATAACAACTCCGCACATGATGAGTATCATTGCTGATATTGTCTCCCCAAATCCCTAACTTTGCTGATCCCAGCATCCATCTCCAGTAGAAAATTTTATCTTTAATCTTCATCACATATAAATAAGTATAGAAATATGGTCTGAAATGCTTTGCTAATCTAATCTATCTCCAGTTACAGCACAAAAACTACCCTGAAATCAGACCTCCCAGTTAGCCATCTCTCAGCCTAGTCCTGAGGACCACAGGTCCTTGGAGAAGAGAACTGTATCTAAAGAGGAAACAACCAAGAGGAAAAACTAAAGTTTCAGGGCCACAATACCTTACGCAAGTATTTATTTACTTTTTTTATTCATTCACAAAATTTCTACCCTATTGCAACCTAATGCCTCCGAGAGGCTTAAACAAAATTCAAAACAAGTTGCAACATCAAAATCCCAAGAGGGGCCATCCAGAATTATATAAGCAAGAGGTAAGAACTGATAAGAACAGGGAGGAAAGAATTCAAAGGCGGTGTCCTATACAGTATCAGCTTAAGAGAATGCCTTTGAAAAGAGTTCTGAGCATAGTATTATTCCTGCAAGGAGGCTGCTCCAAAGTGTGAGGCTGCCATAGAACAGCAGTCCCTTCTAGCTTCAACCTCTCTTCCTAAATTTCTCAGCAGTTTCTCTCTGAAAGTTCTAACAGACTGAACTGACACTGGCTGAAACACAGAGTCTTGTAGGTATAATATGCTAACTGTCTCATAAATTCCTTTACAGGTCTAAACCAGAGCCTCTTATGCACCTGCAAGCCAAATAGCAATCAGTGCAGGGTCCACAAATTGGTAAAATCTCTCTCATCTCCAGGAGCCAATAAGTATGTGGGCCACTGCACTCTGGAGCACTTGGAGTTTCTGGGTAATGTTTAAGAGCAGCCTGATACAAGGGATATTGAAGTATCCCAGGGTATTTAATATTTGTAAGCTGTCCAGAGTTGTCTCTGAGTTACTGTAGCCACCTTCTCTGCTTCAAGTAAGGCTGCAAACTGGTACACTAGTCAAAGTTGAGCATAGGCACCTCTGGCCACGGTTTCCGCATGCCATTCAAGCAGGAGCTGTAAGGTTTAAACTGTTACCCGTATAATACACGAGCTCATCCCATCCATGCTTGTTCCAGGCAGAATTCCTTATGTCTTCTCTCGTCTGCAAGTCTTTGTAAGCTGGAAGTATTCGTAGAAAAAAGATTTGTAGCTTCAGTGATGTGATAGCCATCAATACGTTTAAATTACAACAAAATGCCATTCAATGTGATAACTACAAGTATCAATGTACCATTTGACATATATCCTCCTGATCCTGGTCATTCCTTTTATTTTTCATTCTTTCAGGATGGCCAAGAGCACTTCAAAGTGATTTAGCTTCTAATAGAAACAAAGCTGAGTTCCTAGGCAGATGACCCAGGATACCAACAATTCACGTTGAAGAACTCTTAGCTATCTATAAAAGAAAAATAAAGTAGTACGGTGCTATGGAGGCCAGGGAATGACTCAGAATATGGGAGAAGAAAACAGTGAACATTGCCATTTTAACATGAACAAAATCCACGTTTTCCAAGAGAATGTTAAAATAATGCAAATAATAGTTGAATTTGCTCTTACGTTTGGACTGAACTAGAAGACGTAATGAAGTATATGTCCAAAGCAGGAGTACAAAATTTGCAGCCTGCCAACCTCACTTTTGCAGCCCCCGGTGCACCAGAGCAAGACCAAAGCTTTCAGTCTTTTTGTTGTATTTTTGGTCCCTTGACAAGCATGGGGTTAATGGACAGCCATTTGTCTGAAATGGTGTAGGGTTTCCTGCCTGAGCAGGGGGTTGGACTTGATGACCTCCAAGGTCCCTTCCAACTTTTTATTATTATTATTATTATTATTATTATTATTATTATTATTATTATTATTATTATTATTATTATTATTATTATTATTACTACTACTACTACTACTACTACTACTACTACTACTACTACTACTACTATTATTATAAATGTGTGCCTTGAGCTTTGCAGGTGCTTCAAGCACCTGTTTCACCTCTTTTAATCAGCAACAAAGAAGAGGGGATCAACCTATTTTCCAAAGCGCCAGAAGGCAAAACGGTGAATGGAAACTAATCAAGGAGAGAAGCAACCTAGAACTAAGGAGACATTTCCTAACAGTGAGGACAATTAATCAGTGGAATAGCTTGCCTTCAGAAGTTGTGGATGCTCCATAACTGAAGGCGTTTAAGAAGAAACCGGACAGCCACTTATCTGGAATGATATAGGCTTTCCTGCTTGAGCAGAGGGCTGGAATAGAAGACCTCCAAGGTCTCTTCCAATCCTGTTATTAATCTCTCAAACCTCCCCCAAATTAAAACCTGGCCCCTGACATGGCCTTCAAGCCAATTGGAATTGGGCATCCATGGCCTAGAGCAGGGGTGTCAAACTGCCAGCCCATGGGCCGGTTGCATCATGCAGAGACCGCGCCCACCCCAGCTCCGGCAATGTGAAAAAAGTCGCGATACGTCGCGACACATCATGTGACGTGACGAGTTTAACACCTGTGGCCTAGAGGATAACACTGAAGTCTAGTCCTACCCCAAAGATGATGGACCATGTATAACTGCCCAATCTGTGAGAAAAATCCACCAACAGCTTCTTTATCATCCTGCCGGATACGAATAGCCCGGGCCCTGAAAGTAAGGAGATGGATGTTTACAAACTGAATGCTGCAGTTGACATAAATGCTGTGTCATATTTCAATCACAGCAGTAAGCAACAGATTGCAGAGCCACACATTGCTATACATAACATTTAGAGCAATAGAAATAGTTTGGAAGACCAGAAGCCAATAGGAGTTACAGCACCAAGGTGTAATTCAGCTTTATGTAGGTTACTTATAACATAAAGAGTACCTTGAATCCATTAATGATTTCACAATCATTTTTTATTTATTTAAAACATTTGTAGAGTCACCCATCTTAAACCAAACTCTGGTTGACTTATTATATATTTTATTAAAACAAATCTTCTTGATTTGTAGAACAAGAACCAGCCCTGAACAATTTGTCCAGGACCACTTCAAAATTCGGAGGGTTTGAAATCAGGTTTTGCAAACACCAATCCAATTTGCCAAGGGCCAGGATGCAGGAGATGTCCTTTAGATGCTGTCATTATGAGGAGGGCCCAGGATGGTATTCAACAACTTCTCTAAGTTCTCCAGTTCTGTCCTCAATCATGTTATTGGTACTTCATATCAAACTGCTTATGCTAAGTTAGGCAGTTTCAAGCACTACTGTTTATGACGACTAGCCATAACTCTTCAAGGTTCCTTATTTTCAGGATTCCAGCGGCTGCGTTATACAAAGCATTTCCTTTATTACATATGTTTTTTTCAGGCAGTTCTGAGTCTAGGGTTAATTAGCCTGTCCTAAAATAACAGACCAGTCACTTTACATAGAAAGTCAGATAAAAGTGACATTTTCCTAATGATTCATATTAATATAATCTTGAACTGGAAAAAATGGGATCAGTATATGAATATGTCTGGAACAAATTCTTACTTTGTCCTTTAAATTAAAAACATTTGTGGCCAACACTACTCACGAAGATGTTATCCAAAATAATTATTAGCGTGATGTGGCAATGTTATATAATTTAATTTTACTTATATTTACAATCAATTCAACAAAGCAAGCTCCTACTCTTTTCATTTTGCAGGGGAGAGTCTGAGGCTCAACCTAGTCGTAAAATTCTGCACATCTAAAAATAAAAGATATAAACTGCATTATAGGTATGATTTATTCTTGTCATTATTTATACCAACAATACTTATGGTACATGTTTTATTCCTAAAAAGCTAGAAAATTCTTTTCTTATTTTAATTATGTAACATACACCTTTATTTTTCCTAGTAATGGGTTTGTTTAGCATAAAGGGGCTTGCCCTTCTGAGTTAACAGAGAATCAGGTAAGGGTGAATGAACAAGCAGAAGGTCAGTGGCATAAGCTATACTTAGAAATATATATAAAGGCTTCTGATAGATTTTTCTTGAGCTATTCACAACAATAAAAAATGCTAAGATTGAATGGGACAATCATATTCCTCATCATCTCAACAGGTATTTGGGAAATAGAATGTTGAATTAAATGATACCTAGTTAATCTTGCACAATTATTTTCGTTTTTAGTAATTTCCTTCCAACCCCTGCTTAAATACTGGAAGCAGCATATAAACTTATATTGCAAGGAAGTCAGCTTAGAAAGCCATCTTCAATACATTATGGCTCTTACCAGTAGTTGCCCCATTCAATCATTGTTCCAGGCTGAAAAGAAACAAAATACATTAGATTTAAAAGGACTTCTTCTCAACCACAAATTGAGAATTTACCCTTGTTTCTAGAAACCATTTCAGTTTCTTTCTAAAAGCAACACAAGAACAATGACTTAACACGGTTAGCAGTTGAAGTGCTTACTTCATCAAAAATATGACACTATTGTCAAAAAGTAGAATTTTCAGTAGAAAACAAACGCAGGTAGTCTTGGCACTCTAGTTAGGCATTTCTATCAAGAACTAAACTGCCATTTTGTCTACCAGTTGTATTATCTGAATAAGCTTCCACAAGTACACACTCTTAAGGCGTTATTTCTGAGTAATTAACTACAGTTAATCCAATAAGATGCAGGCTAAGTTCTGAGATTGTACTGAAAATAAGTATGTTTCTACTTTAAAAATAAGTTATGCAAGCTCTATACCTGTGAGGAAAAAAACCCCACTCACACGTAATTGATAAGACCTTAATTCATAGATATTGGGTCCTGGCCTGGGAACAGGTTCATTCCAAAAGCTGAACTCCAAGAGCAACTGATTCTTGCGTGACAGAAGCATGTTTCCTCTTGCTTTGCGAAATTCTGTAAATTCCTAAAAAAAATAAAATACTGGATTTCTTAAGAGTATTATGAATAGACATATTTAAAAAAGAATTTATCCAGATTCTCTTTAAATATCCATAAGGGAAAGGTACAAATGCCCCAATCTTATTGGCTTTTCACAAAGCTTTAAAAAATTGGCTATGTACCTGGCCTGGAATGTGTTAAGGGCCCTGTCATTTTAGATTTACTATTAGTTCATTAATCATCATGGCTGCTGTTTATATTTATTTGTTTTGTGGATGTTTTTATTGTTTTAATGTTTGTTAAATTGTTTTAATTGTTTTATAATTTTAGAATTGTAAGCTGTGCAAGGTCACTTGGTTGAGATGGGGGGCTATAGAAAATGAATAAATCAATGAATGAATCAATGAATGAATCAACGAATGAATCAATGAATGAATGAATATGAATGATTCCTAATAAGTACCCAACTCTAGACTTGTCAATAATAATATAAATATTATTTGAATACACTTTACTTTATATAAGATTTGAGGTACATAAGCTAATCATTTTAAAGTCAAGAGAGAGAAAAAGGAGTGTGAGGATAATAATAAGAAATCTCATATAATTGAAAAATAATATAGTCTTTAAAGTAGCTTTTCCTTACCTGGTATAATTTAAATGTATTTGGCTTCAACTCCTAGAATCTCTCGTCAGCATATCCAACAGTGATTCCAGGAATTGAAGGCCAACACACGTAGAGAGCACCAGGTTGAGGAAGTCTGGATTAAAACATGTAACTTTAATTAAGACGAAGCAGTAGACAATTTTATATAGTTATAAAACTGTGATATGTTGACATAAAACCACTCATCTTTTTCTTAAATAATATAAAAGATTGATGTAATATCATAAATAAATGGTCAGAGCCTCCATTTTTTATATAAAGCTGGGTAATGAGGTATCGCTCCAAATAAAATTGGGCCACTAATACATGGTGATGAAGCTGCAGAAAACTTTTCCAAAATATAATCTTTCACTAGTATAGCAGTGTCCCGGAGACATGAATTCTTGGTAGAGATAGTAAGCTTACAGGAACATGTCAGAAAGTGGTCTATGGGTAGACAATTAGATAACTTTGCAAATAGAAGTAAATAAGAGGAGCTGAGCTTAAATAGCAAAGCATCCTGAGGACTATATTCCATTAGACCAAGAGGCTCTCAAGCAGCCAGTTTCAAGCCCAAAGTCTCTTCCATATGGCCACTGATTTTTTTTTCATATATCACTAATCATAAGCAGCCTTTTTCATTTTCCTCTCTGATATAGCCCTGTTTGTTTTTACAGAGATTGGGGCGTGGGGGGAACAAGACACTGGGCAAAGTCATCTGCAAAGTATCCAGAACAAAACAGGAGTAAGATACTTTCTCTTCATGAGAGGAAGGGAAACTCCAGACCAGAAGTTACAAAAAAGATTAGAAAGTGTTGATAGAAATCGCTCAATTCTACCTTATCATCTCGAAGTCTACTCATGACTTCTGTAAGGGCTGGATAGCCACCTTCATATCGCCAGAGATGGACTGAAATCAAAAGACGCATATTTGAGTTATTGTTTCTTACTGGAGATACATAGGTTGCTTCCATCTGCTGAATCAGATATAAGTATTCCATAGAACATTTGAATTTTGCTGAGTCAGTATTTGCTCTTTCTTAGACTCTGCAGGACTTGAGTCTGATCAGCTCCCTGTAATCAGCCTTCTGTTAATCTAATTTGTATAGTAGATCCATTTTTTCTTGCCCATCCTTTGCAACTTCACATTCCAAACTGGAACAAAACATCTTTTGCAAACATTGGAGTAATTTTGCATTCTGCTATATGTCTTATCTCCTACCAGCCTGATCTTGCTCTCCGTACCACGTGTTCCACGTCCCCACCAGTGTACATGGATACTCCTTCCCTTCATGGATCTTTGGCAGAACGTTTTGACTGATTAAAACAAAAACAAAAGGAATGCATATAAGCTGCATGCTATCAACTTCACTTTCTCCCAAAGTATTTACAGTACTGGTGACAACTGATTGTCACTAACACTTCTATTATCTATCAGTATTCAACACAATCTAGGCTGATGTGAAAAACCTCTAAGATATCAATGGCCAAGAATCCTTGTTAGAATCTAGATACTTTAAAATCACCTGAAGTTGGCATTCTAAATGGGCCTTGACAAAGGAAAATCTGCACTTTTATTTCTTTTAAGAAGAGCCCTTCAAGAGTATTTCTGCACAGTTAATGTGGATATTTCTCATATTTAATAGCATAATTATGACTTTTACACATTGAGCAGAATGAGGTGGTAGAATCCTGAACAACAGAACCATCGGAGTTTTATGGCTTATCTTACAGTATGCAAAATCTCCCTGCATGTACTGTACAAAAATGCATACGGGGAAAAGATTCTAGCTCTCTGTTGTACCATTTTTTTTCAGTGATCTGTTTCAACACAGAGTTCAAATACTATCCATTTTATAATCTGAGATAACTTATTCTTGCTCCTTTCAAGCGAGCAGACAAACTATTTGCCTAATCTTACTGTATGTATGTTTACCTAGAAGTCTTACTGAGTTCATAAAATTGGCTCCTAAGTAAATATGCATAAGATTTAGAATCCGATACCTGGATTTGAAAGCATCTAGCCGGATATCAGGACTTACCAAAGTTTGTTGTAGGAGTCTAGACATTCCGGTTTGACATTGTGAACTGAAACATCAAACATCCATGTTAAATGGTTGAGAGAAAGGCACAAACTCTAATAGAGAAATATTAAATATAGAAATAGGCACTCACATTGCAGTTTATAAAGGCTGCTAGTCTCCTTTTTGGCTAAGAGGTTGGAGTGAGCATCTTTCCTGGGATCAACCTTGCGGACAAACAGTGATTTTAACCAACCTTCTTCTCCAGAGTGGTTATGTGATAAGGCAAGACCCCTGCAAGAAATGGTTGAAATATAAAATCTAAATTATATTCATTGTTAATTCCCAACATTGCATTTATTTTTGTACAAATATCTTTTTAGGTAAAATTATGTTTATGTATATTTAAAATTTGGATAAGCTTATATGCATGCACACAGTTAAAAGATCCAAATGTATTTTTTTAAATGTTTACCGCTATATTCTTCTGTTTTTAAATATCTTTTGTCAATATTCTTTATTTTGGTAAAAAAGAAAGCACAATTTTAAAGAAGTCTTAAGTAACCAGTGTGTTGTCAGAGAACTTTTTCAAGGATTTTAGAGTGCAAGCATAGCTTGACAACTATGTCCGCTATCAAGGAAGATATCCCTGGAAATAGTCCTGCACTAGTGACATTGAGATGATAATTTCCACTGTGGAGTAATGGGGACTTTTCAAAACAAAGCAGAAGAACAAAAACTTTGTATCTTTTTTTTTTTAAAAAAAATTGGTGTTGTGAATAGTGAATCAAAAGAGATAAGAAATAAAGGAACAACCCTCTTGCTCAAAGAAAAAATCAACTCTGCTACAACCCATTAACACAACATACATTCCTCCCCTCCGACTGCTTTATTAAGCCAGGAGGGGCAGGGGTCTACAGAGCAGGAAGTTAAGCATACAGTCCCAAGGATCCTGTCCATTTCCTCAGGTTCAACAGGTTCAAACCCTTCCCAGATAACCAGGCAAGAATCCTCCCCAGGTATGTCCCCCAGACACGCAACAAGGCCAGGGTTCAACAATGAGCAAATTTGAGTGACAAGACAGATGAACAAATTCTTCTGCAGACCCCTGCAAGGGGTCTCCAAGCCCCCTCTATGCAAAAGGACATGTATCCACCTGAAATAAGGCCGTGAAATGGCTTTCCACAGATGCAATAATGGTAAAGAACTAGTGATGCTTCACCACCTTTATTGCCACAAGGTAGGCCTTAACAGTGGCTCTAAGCCATGTTCTAATATATATTCAAAATGTTCTATGTACAATATATTAATATAGGCACAACCACAAATAGTGATCTCATATTATTGAAGTATCATTCTTGCTTCTTAATTCATGTCACAAATGATTTGACTTAAGTGGGTAGAAGTGAATCAAACAATATGACATGACCAAGAGTTCCCGGGCCTCATTGCTTGGTTTATGAGAAAACCCTGTTTCCTAGGAAACCAGAATATCTCAAGGACATTTGAATTGCCTGTACATCTTTATCAAGCATACTCTTTAACAAAGTATAAACAATGCATACCAGAGCATCTTTATATAGTGCCTTCTATGCTCTGGATTCAGTAGCTCAATCAGAACATTTTTATACAGCCTTTGTTACCAAACACTAGCCTCTATCATTCTTTAATGGTGTTTACTGCACTCATGTATACTATACATGGGTAACCTATTCACACTAACCTTACATTGGGCCCCCTAAAACATGGGGTTTGGTGAGTCACTCTTTTCAATAAATAATAGTTTGGATCATCACCAGTTGTTTCAGTAACGTCCTTGAGGGCATTTTGAATGATCTCAGTGTGAATGTATTTATTTTTATTTACTAAATTTATATGCTGCTCATCTTGTGGTACAAAGAGACACTGAACTGCTGTGATTAACAGATATGGATAACATATTATGCTTTTCTTATTTTTAAAAAGTTAAAGTATAAAGAATAAAATAAGGTAAAAGTATATGTTCCTCTTTACACCCTAGCAGCAATTCTCTCTCAAAGCTAAAAATTTTTTGACTGGGATAACATATATGGAAGCACCAGGTTGGGGAAGACTGCTATGGGTGGGAAATTAGAAAGGAGAACTGAAGCTGAGATATCTAGTGCTAAAGAGCATAAAATAGTAACGGAAATTTTGGACTCAATTGTTGTTGTAAGTCGAGGACCACCTGTAATGGATCTCTCTGGTAAATAAAATTCAAAAAGTGTCTGATAGCCCTTGTTTGAAATGGACAATGTTATTTAAAGTATAAGCTTTCTTGGGAAGAAGCTTACTTGATCAGATGCAAAGTGATATGATTCATGTGGAATTTAAATAAATTGGGATGAGGCAAGGGAGGAGAAGACAAGGTAGTTTTGCAGATGAAAGGTGGAGGTCAGATTATGGGCACCTTATTAACAGCTGAAATGTGCTTAAGGCCCTCTTGTTTGCTAAATCCTTCTGAGATAGCCTGAAACCTTTCAGTGCTCAGCTCTCTCCCACTTGATAAGATTTGTGATGAAATATCCTGAGAATGTTCTGCGTTTATTTAGCTGGTTTGATAACTCCTTGTGCCCATTTTGGGGGGGGGGCACAAAGTCTGACCTGTCTGTCCTATATAGAATCCAGAAAGGCTTTGGTGGCAGATGATGGCATATATCATTGTTAAATAAAGTAATTGGGGAAGAGTCAATTCATGGGCAGGAAGGTAGCCAATGGGCTTCACATAAGAAGTGAAGAGGCAGGTAAATGGAGGGGGAATGGCTTGATAAAATTTATATTAATATATTTAAGCCAATCCTTTGCCTTTTCTTAGTATAGCACACTGGGAAAGAATTGTCCAGTGGATTGCAAGTGGATGCAGTAAGAAGAAAAAATCTACAGTTGCAGCTTACTTTACATAGCATTTGGTGTACAATACTGAAATGTCAGGACTGTAATATATTATCCAATGACTACTGTTAAAGGATACCTACCACCCATCATAAAGGTCTCCAAAATCACTCACAATTTAATAAGGACACAAATGGACACGTTGAAATAAAGATGAGATATAATATATATTATATGGGATGGGGTGGGTGTTTCAAAACTGGCTTGCTGGGGGCTGGGGCTTAATTATGGGAACTTCGAGAAGGAACTAGTTTACACGTGCAGAGGGCTTGAGCGGGACGTCCTTTCACATGATGACTACATGATTCCATCCTCTAAATCCCGACAGTTTATGGGTCAGGGTAAACTCTATCCTGACCCCTAAACTGTCGGGATTTACCCAACACGGCCCCCACCATACAATCCAAACTCGTCCCGTGCGCACGCGTGTTGCAAGAAACCAGCCACTGGCGAGTTAGACCGGGGGGGAGGGGGCGCACCATAAGGGCTTTGAAAAGGGTTACACAGATCCAGCCTGGGCGCTCTATCACGCACTCTCTATCCACGGACGCGTTTACAGCCATTCTCTGCACGGAGCTGGAGCTCCGCTCTTCCCTTTCCCACAAGTGCCCAGAGCGAAGGAAATGGGGAGCTCCTAGGTATCACCTGATTCGCCCGTGACCTTGAGGATGACGGCGGCCGCGGGAGAGGGGAGGAAGATGCGCTCGGCATACTCTTCCCTCCTTTTTCTGCAGCTTCGCTCACCTGAGGTAGAAAAGACGGAAAGTGGCCCCCGGTGCCGGGAAGGGGCCACGGCGGAGGCGGCCCCCGCTCCCCCGCAGCAGCACTCCGGCCGCCATCTTGACCACCTACGCTGGCGGCGGTGGGGAGCGGAGCGAGTGGGGCGCGTTGCACCTGGACAGCCACTAGAGGGCCTTGGGATAGCGAAGGGGACGGGGGTGTGTGAAAGAGCCGATCTGCAAATATGACGCGATTGAAAGGGAGGGTAAATGGGATAGCAAAAAAGATTTTAAGAGAACAGCCCGCGAATAAATCTCGCTACTGCTCTTTTTCCTACCTGCAAAACTTCTATAGGTTTAGCCACGTTAAAAAAAAACAGCTCATTCAGAGGATATGGAAGAATGTTTAAGATGGGACCCTCCCCAGGAAGAGGAGTACTTGGATTTCCCCCCCTCCCCATCTATATGGCAGGGAATGCAGCCTTGAGGGAGATTTTAGATATATACTGATAGTTTACCAAAGCAAAAGATATCCCCAGATGTTTCTGTTTTTCTAAAAAAACCAGCAGATTGCGCCCCCCCACAATGTGAAGATTTCAATTTAAGGACAAACCAGCTCTTCAGATTCACCCTTCTCCCCAGGACATGGGGATTTTTCTTTAAAATTAGGACATTTTTATCAAATGAATATGCTTTGGCTATATAAGTATGTCCACATAAATAAGTATCACCCAGTCAATCCAAATGAAAGCTGGGACATGACACTGAAGTAAAGACCAGGATAGAGAAAGCTAGAACAGCATTCTTCAAAATGAAAAAGGTCTTCTGCAGTCAGGACATAAGCCTAAGACTGAAAATCAGGCTTGTCAGATGCTATATTTTTCCTATCCTGCTCTATGGACTAGAGAGTTGGTCTCTGACAGAAGGCCACCTGAAGAGACTAGAAGCATTTAAAATGTGGATTTACAGGTGGCTGTTACGTATAAGCTGGGTTGACAAGATCAGAAATGAGGAGGTGATAAGCCACCTGGGAAAGCCAGGGGAAATCATCAAAACAATTAAAAAATGAAAATTAGAATATTTCGGACATGTGATGCAACACCCAGAAAAATACGGCATACTCCATTTAATCCTCCAGGGAAAGATTGAAGGCAAATGAGGTCCAGGCAAAAGAAGAGCATCGTGGCTTCAAAATCTAAGGGACTGGTTTGGACAAAACTCAGCAGCACTTTTTCGTGCGGCTGCTGATAAAAACAGGATCGCCAACATGATCGCCAACTTCCGATAACGGATATGGCACAAGAAGAAGAAGTCAATCCAAACTGATCCCCAAAGAACAAAGCAGCATTGGCTGTAGTTAGTAGTCAGAAGAAAATCTATCAGAAAACTCCAGGGCTATATATTGGAAGCCAGGGATAAGCCATTTTAGTATTGTTGGCAAAAAAATAAAAATCTACAAGAGTCACTTTATAGAGGAGATGGGCAGCATAAAAATTTAATAAAGATGTTCCCATGTAGTCATCACAAGAGCCAAATCTAATTCAAGAAATGTGATTGTATATGTCAATACAATATTACAGCAGAGTATACTTTTATTAGTAGTGTACTGTGTAAGAGAGTATTTAGGAAAATGAAATTCTGGCTAGGAAAGTTTTGGCCAACTATCAGGCGTATTGTATGATGAGGAAAGTGCTGATGATGGAAATTGCTATCCAAACTTTTTTTTTTTTACTAAGTAATCCTCTTAATAAATGGTTAAAAAAAAGTAAACCCTAAAAATAGCATTACTCATAGAAAGCCAAACAACTGAACTGAATAGACTTCTCTGAAGCTGAATTCCCCACATTTACAGAAAGCAAATAAGTTTCAGTTCAGAGAAACATCAGAGTTACTAATGCCACTAATAAGATACAGTATTTCCTCATCACTTTGTTTGCTTTTTTTTTTGCTTTGATTTGCTTGTTTATTATCGGTTGTAAATGAATTCTAGTGCTTTACTGGAACTTTTTAAAGTATCCAGTCTGTACATTGCTTTGTGTACCTTCAGGCAGGAGTGAACATATAATACTTTAAAAACAAATGTTAACATTTTATTGCATGTACACACTAACTTCAGTTTATTATTAATCATGCTTCCTATATATATCAATAAAATCTTTTCCTTGAGACAGGCAGACAAGTCCCAAATTATTTTCCAACCTTTCATTTGTCTGGAGAAGAAACTTTTAGTTCTTGGAGTTTTTCACTAAGAAAGCTAGTATCTCTGTCAGTCAGATTTTCTGTGTCTGCTACACTTTCCAGGAACTTCTGGCCTGCACACGGTTTCCCCGTCATGGGATCAATTACTTTCCCAACCTTGTACACAATCTCAGCAAGCTCATGTTTCACATTCTTGTTTTTTCGTTCAGGCAAAGCTTTCAGAAGGACAATGTCTCCCTCGATGCACTGCTGTTGAGGATCATGAGCAAAGTATGTTTTTCGCTTCTTGTAGAACTGCAGAAGAGGGAAAAGAGCATGAAGATCAATGGTTGGTGGTTGTGTTATTTTGGGAAAGATTAAAATGATGCCTTGCGTTAGATGGGTTTAAAATCTTTACCAGGCATAAGTACCAGTATTCTGATATTTCTTTAAGAGCACCTGAAATTTGAATTGCCATAGAAAATTATATTGTTCTTTGTCCTGCTTAGTTCCAGGGTCTACTTGTTTTGTACTATGCTGACCTAGTTCCTACAGTAAGTTTATTGGTGCATGATGTGGCAAGGGGTATCATTTTTCAACTAACTTGTTGCAGAGCCTGATTTTGGCTGTGAGGGAGTGACTAGCTCAAGGTCACTCAGCTGGCTTTTGTGGTTGGTAGCATCGTGGGAAACACTACATAAAATAGTTTTACAAATGTGAGGGCTTTGAGTTTAAAGATTGCAATTAAAAAAACAGATAAAGTTTATAAGAATTAGTGCAGATACATAGTATGCCTCCATTCACTTTATCCATGTGACAACCATATGTATGCAATTTAGCCTAACAGAGAGCTTATGGTGCTACCCAGTGAACTTTTTAGACTGGAAATATTACTAATTTCTCTAATTTGATATTTTACTCACTGGCATTAATGTCGATGAACAATACTGTATAGTAACTGATTTACACAGAAAAACAGAATCTTCTAGTCCAACCCTTGCTCAAGCAGAAAACCCTATACCATTTCAGATAAATGGTTGTCCAATCTCTTCTTAAAAACCTCCAATGATGGAGCACTCACAACTTCTGGAGGCAAGCCATGATATCCTTGCTTCAATCAGATTGTACCCAAACATGAGACAGAAGAGACTGAAATAAAGAAGACCCCCTCAAGGAAGTTTACCCACCAGTATCTAATTATTTAATAGTATTTGGAATACTGCATCCAGTTTTGGTCACCACGATGTAAAAAAGATGCTGAGACTCTAGAAAGAGTACAGAGAAGAGCAACAAAGATGATTAGGGGACTGGAGGCTACAACATATAAGGAACGGTTGCTGGAACTGGGTATGTCTAGTTTAACGAAGAGAAGGACGAGGGGGGACATGATAGCAGTGTTCCAATATCTCAGGGGCTGCCACAAAGAAGAGGGAGTCAAGCTATTCTCCAAGGCGCCTGAAGGCAGGACGAGAAGCAACGGGTGGAAGCTAACCAAAGAGAGAAGCAACCTAGAACTAAGGAGAAACTTCCTGACAGTTAGAACAATTAACCAATGGAACAACCTGCCTCCAGAAGTGGTGAATGCTCCAACACTGGAAGTTTTTAAGAAGAGACTGGACAGCCGTTTGTCTGAAATGGTGTAGGGTTCCTGCCTAGGCAGGGGGTTGGACTCGATGACCTCCAAGGTCCCTTCCAACTTTATTATTAT
>NW_015386865.1:438821-451844 GCF_001527695.2 Protobothrops mucrosquamatus | reverse complement strand
ACTAGTTGAACTAATTTTCAGTGCCACAATTCAGTCATAGATTTATAAACGAAATATGTACAGAAGTAACTTTCTTCACTGTTACCCATAGCCAATTCAATATATTTGTGATTTATGCCAGTTTTCCTGGGTTTCTAGACATTTGAATCAGTTTTTGTTTTAAAAACAACATACAAACTTTAACCAATGCAAAGATCAACATTTCCTGTGCCTGCACCAAACTATATTTCTCAAGTCAATACAACCTTGTGCCTTTCTCTTCTTTATTTTTTTGCTTTTTATTTTAAAATAACATACTTAGAAACATTATAAAGGTACTGTCGGACCAGATGAAATTTGAATTAACTGCATGTTAGCATTAAAATTAGGACCTGGCATCAAATGGTTGTAGAACACTTTTTAAGACACACAGCATCTTATATAATCCCAGCATTGTATTTTTATGTTATCTTTTGTCACAATATCTCATAATAATGATTTTCTCAGTAACTCCATGAATTAGGCAATTCAAGAAATTGAAGCTTAACAGTTTACACTCTCAGCTCTGAATAAATCTTTACCTTTAATAAATAAGGGTCCAGTACCAGCCTTGTTACTCTCACTTTAGCTGTTTGGTGCATTTTGGTTCCAATTACTTTCCCTATGATCCATTTTGCATGAACAACTCCACGTAATGCAGACATGGCTTGGTTGCTAACATTCAGGTATTCTGTAAAATAAATGTAAGCATAATTTTAGTAAAGAACTTTCGTGCATTGTTGAAGCCAACACACCTAAAACCTTCTGCTAAAATATAATTTTTCCTATATTTCAACTTTCTTCTTAGAAATGATTTATTATGATTAATATAGTTATCCATCTCACACAATTGATTATGGGCAGCTTACAAGATTAAAACAATAACCCTGCTAGACAATTCCTTGGTGCCTAAGAAAACCCTCAACTTACCCATAACAACAGAGCCCATTTACTTTTTACCCAAATACTTGGGGGAACAGCTAGTTCTTCAATGCCTTGCAAAAGGCTAACAAGGTTGGAGTAATCTGAATCTCCAGAGGATACTGTTCCCTAGGGCAGGTGGAGCCAGGCTCCATAAAGATTACACTATGTAATAGAAGGGACTGAGAACGTACTACAGATAGTGAGGTGGGCAGAAATAATGGGAGGTGTCCCACAAATAACCTGGTCTATGATCGTTATAGATAACGACCAGCACCTTGAATTGCACCCAAGAGCCTACTGGGAGTCAGTACAGCTTACAGAGCTGGGTTACAAGGAATGCCAAAAACTGCCTATACCACTGCATTCTGGACCACCTGCAGCTTTTGCGTGCACTTCAAGGGCAGCCCCATGTACAGTATGTTACAGTAATCCAAGCAGATGAGTCTCCATAAGCAAGTGACTGCTGGCCCAGGAAGGTGTGCAATTGGTGCACAAGACAAATCTGTACAAGACCCCCTCTGGCTATCACCTGGGGACTTCTGGGATTTGAAGACCACACATCCTGAAGTTGCTGAGGTTTGAGAAACAACCGGTGCAGGAGTAAGGAGTATGAGGCACGTTTGCCGCTTTGAGTTATTTATAAAAAATAAGAGTGGGATATAAAATAATTATCATTCTGACATCAACATTAGAACTCTTCTCTACCGGTGATCTTAAAGGAGGTGCCGGACGGGAGATAACACTCGAAATTAACTGCCTCCCAGTACGGCTCCCACGAATCCGCCGTTCCCGTTTGGTTCTCACCCCCACAGAGGGAGGAAAACACCACTTTCTCCGGGTCCCGGATGACCCATTTGCGCCCCCTCCCTCGAAGTCATTCAAAGCCCTTACTCTCTCTGCTCGGTCTCAAGACTGGAAACCGGGAGGTGGGATCCAAAAAAGGAAAAGGCGGAGTCAGAGCCGGAAGGATCGCCGTTTCCGTAAAAGGAGGGGGTGTGGCTGCCGCTGCCGCCGCCGCCGCGGCTTTGAGCGGCTGCGGGCGTGAAGCGTTCCGGGTTCGAGGATGGGCGGCTTTGGGTGGAGAAGCTGGCGATGTAATTGAAAGCGACATGGTTTTGAGAAGCGTTTCTTTGATAACGATTGGGAAAGCAAAATTCAATGCAATCGAAGCTTTTTCTAACTTGCAGAGGTCTTGTAGATTGGCTTCCTCCCTCTTGCATTTTTTAATTTTTTTTTAAATCATAAATAACTCAAAGCGTCTAAGCAATTCTAAAGCATCTAAAGCATTTCTCCTCCTGTTTTGCCCACAGCAGTAACGCTTAGAGGTAAGTTGGGCTGAGAGTGACCTGCCCGAAGTCACATGACCGGCTCTCATGCCTAAAGTGGGACTAGAACTAGCCGTTTCCTGGTTTCTGGCCTGGCGCCTTAATCATTAGATCAAAGTGGCTTTTGTGCGTCATTGAAAGCTGTTTTCGTGGGGGTACCAAATATCTTTTGATCTCTTTTTAAATGGTATTTTTTCTGGTAATGCTTATGCTTTTAACAATTACATGATAATACAAAAACTAATGTCACTGTAGGTGGCAGCACCGGTTCCTCTTTTTAAAGTGATCCTTAAAAACTAAACGGGATCACAGTTGGTTAATAGTTGTATGAAAGATCAGTGTGGGGTGTCACTAGATTGGACACTTAATATTATGTTGGAAAAAGACAAGGGCGAACCATGTACATATTGTTGCCAAGAAAATAATCACTTCCTGATTGGAGCATTGTAATATACTCCACATGGAGTTACCGTTGAAGAGTATCTGGACTTCAGCTGTGCAAAGTGTAATACCCCCCACCCCTAGGCAGTTATGTCTGTTTCTAGTAGAATTCACATTAGTCTTCTGCTCTACAAGCTTCATTGGTTACTGTTCTGTTTCCAGGTCCAATTCAAAGTGCAGATTTTGATCTATGTAACATGGGACCAAATTACTTGAGGGACTGCCTCTCCTGGACTATATCTGCCCCTTCCCCTCAGATCCTGTCTACTGGGGAGCTACATTTGGCAGGATTGAGTAAGCTAGGTTTAGAAGGTCTTTTCTGCTGTGGCACCTGTGCTGTGTAATACCCTCCCCCCTGAGGTGAGACTGGCTCCATCACTTTTGACTTTATGAAAGTCCTCAAGACCTGACTATGCCATCAGGTTGGGCACTCCAGGAGACTAGTGAAATAGCTCCTTTATTAACATCCCTCCACCTATTTCTTTTTATTTTTTATTTTACAATTTTTAATGTTTTGCAATAATTGTTATGGATATTATCTATTTTAGCATTGTTGTACACTGTCCAGAATCACTTATTTTGTGAAATAGGTAGCTATACAAATTTGAAAAATAAAAATGTTGCTGTGTCATGTGAGCATAGCAAGGCACAATTTAGTGTTGTGTGTTGTGTAAGCCACACCTAGTTTGATCCAGTGTGTCATGCAATCCAAGAATATGAATTTAATTGAGTAAGGTCATGGTTGCATTAATGTGTTATTTGAACACATTGTTTGAAAGCCAAAATGTGAATGTTGTTTGGGGCTGAAATGAGAAAACTATTAAGTTTTGAGTAAGTAGATCAACAATTGACATGGAAGTACTATTCCCTACATAGTAGTATACGGTAATATTTATGTAAGATAGCTAAGAATCCTGTATGTTGTGTTTCAGACATAATCTGTACAGTACCAGGTTGGAGAAGATTATACTAAATTTACTGTCTACCTTCTGACCCAAGTTGTATTTTGAAGAACGCTTAATATGTCTATTACTTAAACTGTCTAACTTTCAAATGCCATCTCACAACATGGATTCCCCAGTCCAATCAGATAGGAAGGCCAAGAAAAGCTTCAAATAGTCTTTGGATACGGCTGCCCAAGATGGTATCACCTCTCTTAATTCTGAAGTCCTTGAAGTAGCTGATTCAACACAAATCAGCCTCCCAGATAGAAAATATTGAACTTACATACTTAAACATCTTGTCTAGAGCACATTTTGAACAACTAGATTCTATGGTAAGATAGTGGGAGGTTCTGTGGAGTTCCATTTGAAGAAAGATTGTGTATCTAGTGTTGAAGACATCACAGATATCCTGTATAATTGCAAATTACTTTCTGCAAAAAGGATTATTTACTTAGATCCTTATTTAGAAACTAAAACAAATATTGAGATACTCAGATGAAACTATCTTATTTCCTGCAGGGAATGAACCTTTATATCACTAGCAAGACAAACGTTTAAATCAAAGGCTGTTTCAAAGAGGATCGACTACCTAAATAGATAGGGTTTGAATGCAAAAATGATGATTATGAGTACTGCTTGCACTGTATTGATTTTAAAGTTTTTCATATGATTACATGACTTAAGGAATAAAATTTGTTGTTTACCTTCTGAGGTCTGCTTCAAATTTACTTCTTTTCCAACATGCCAACTATGGAATTCATGCACGTGAGATATTCTGGGACATTCTTTTTGCAATGAGGCACCACCAGGCACTTACTGCCTTGTTATTTGACTAAGAGCAACATTTCTCAACTTTAGGAATCTGAAGATGTATGAACTACAAGTCCCAGAATTCCCCAATCAGCATGAGAAAAATGCAATAGAGCAGGGGTCCCCAACCCCCGGTCTATGGACCGGCACTGATCTGCAGCATGCCAGCAAACGGGCGCACAAACAAGCAAAGCTCCATCCTCGGGATGCAGGCAGTATTCAAAATGACAACCCCCCCTGGTCCGCGAAAAAACCTTTCTCCATGGCACCGGTCCCTGGTGCCCAAAAGGTTGGGACTTCTACGATAGAGAATGCCCAACATATCTGTGCAGCTACCCCATTGAGAGAAAACATATGATTGCAACATTTCATAGAGGACTTCCTAAATGCACTTGAGTATTTACTATAAGTTTCCAAGAGGCATCAGATGTCCTGTCTGAATGTCACTTATGGAGAAAAAAAAAAGGGGTGTTTATGCTTTGTCTTTGGATATTTGCTCACTTGGAGATTATAATTTATTTTGCTTCTACAAATGCTGGTCTGCTTATTGTTTAAAGTTTTACTTGTAGTTTCTCTGGAGCAAGGAAATTTTTGGTTGCATTGATACAAAACACTAGCATTGAACATGGGCATCTAGCTTATTAGTGGGTAGCATGAAGACGGTTGATTCTGTTCAATAAACCATGATTCAATTAACAATGGATAAGCACATATGCAAACACAGCCTTTCGTTACTAAAATTCAGGCTGAGTATATACCCCTTTCCTTTTTTCTTCTTTTAGCATTTGTGTGTGTACACTCCTTGACTTAAAACCACTCATTTAGTGACTGTTCAAAATTACAATGGCACTGAAAACAGTGACATGACCATTTTTAAACTTATAATTGCTTCAGTATCCCCATAATCACATGATCAACTTTCAGATGCTTGGCAACTGGCATGTATTTATGACTGTTGCAATCTCCCAGGGTCAGGTGATCACCTTTTGCAACCTGATAAGTAAAGTCAATGGGGAAACCAGGTTTACTTAACCATGTTACAAACTTAACAACTGCAGTGATTCACTTAACTCCAGCAAGAAAGGTTGTAAATTGGGGAAGACTCCCTTAAGAATTGTCTTGCTTAGCAACAGAAATTTTGGGCTCGATTGTGGTCATAAGTCAAGGATACCTGTATATAAAAACTAAAGCAGTTTTTTTTGAAAGAAACAAAAAACTTACAGCATCTTAAAGCCTAGCAGTTGTACTATGGTAAATATCTAAATATCTACATATCTAAAACAGATATTGAAAGAGCTTTCATAGGGGTAGTCAATTTGGTTTCTGAAATTCCCTTTTTCTACATCTTAGTTTTATTTATATTTTGTATTTCTTAACTGCCCATCTCCCTCAAAGGAAGCTGTTTTGTATACTTTAAAATTTTTATGCAGTTGGCTATATCTATATTATCTATATATTTGTAGTAAAGATTTCCCTGTCTAGTTATGATTGACTCTTGGCCGAGGGAGCCAGCATGGTCGGAAAACATTTTCCATAATCATGTGGCTAACGTGGCTACAAGCCAAAGGTGCATGGAGTGCTGCTACATTCCCACTGAAGTGGTACCTATTAATCTACTTGCATTTGCATGCTTTCAAACTGCTAGGTGAGCAGGAGCTGAGGCAGGAATGGGAGCTCACCCCATCGTGCGGCACTTGGGTCTCAAACCTGGGTTATCAGCTGACAAGCTCAACTTCTCTAACTACTAAGCCATGTGCCCCCTCTTATACATACATACATGCACCTTTGTATATACACACACACGTATCTATGTATATGTATACACAAACAAGTATGCATGTATATTTGGTATCTTTGTTATTTGCAAGCCCTTATGTGAAGCTGTTCAACTGAAAAGCAGGATATAAATATAGGGAACAAGAAGCATGTAAAAGATGGTTCAGTACACGTTATCTTCAGTGTCCTCTGAAATGGACAGATGGAGAAATAAGACACAATTAGTCATGTTTATCATACTTTACACATTACGAATATTGATGCTATGTCTATTGTTAATTATTAATTCTGCCGAACTTAGAAGGAAAGAGTGGATTATAATGATGTTAGAAGACCTTGGAGTTTTTCCCCTTGTGGTAAACAGTATTTAAGAACTCACAGGGATGGTAAAGTGGGCGGAGTCTAAAGAGCACCCAGGCAGGAAATGGTTCCCCCCCCCCATCACCTGGGAAAGTAAATTCTTTGATTTCTCTGAAGGCAGTCCAGCTGACATGCTCCAGTTTAGAGCAAACAAAGGAAGGGGAGTCGCTGACAGATCAGTCCTTGGATCTTATTTCTCCCCAGCGACGATGCACGTGTGGGCTACAAATTGCAACTTCGGGGACATTGTTTTTAGATCCTCTTGAATCAGGGAAGGGATTTTAGGACGCCAATTTGACTTCAGCCGTGAAATTTAAGCGTGCAAAGCACACCGAGTGGTAAGAAAACAATTGGACCAGGTCTTTCTTTCTCTGCAGTTTTATGTGGGGAGGGGGAGGAGAGAGAGATTTCTAGCAACAGCATTATAAAACTAGCACCATGTATGTGAAGCGGGAGATAACGCTAGATTTACTAAGAGGTTTCTGCTTCTTAAAATGTGTATTAATTTATAATCTCAGATTCAGGAATGGAAAACAGTGACAGATACAGCTGTGTGAGAAAGACACATACATATTCTGTGTCTTTAAAACCATGCTGGACATTTCTTTCTGTCTTCTCATTCTTTTTTCTGTCGCTCTCTTGACATGGACCACGGTTCATATTGGCGCCTTTACTCTTTCACGCGGGGACTTCTGTGATCCTCTGCTCTCTCTCTCCTGCCGGATCCTCCCCACATTTCTCCAGGGAAGCTTTGGGGTGATCTGTCATTTCGCGTGATCTCTCAGGCAGAGTAACTCTCTTTTTCAAAGAGCCGGCATCCTTTCTTCTTCCTCGCCCTGTGCAAAAAAATACGGGGTCGCTGCGAGTTTTCTTTCTTATGCGTGGGTTGGTTGTCCAAGGTATTTGATCCATTCAGGCAGCCCTATCCAAGACCTGACCCCCGACTCTTAATATTGTCCAGAATAACTGAGGTGGGAACCCTAAACCCCAAAGTCCTTGACTCACTTCCAGTCCAACTATGAATTCATATAGCAGAGTTACCTAATTAGCCTCGTTTGCAAAATGGGAACGTGCTTCTGAACTATTTTAAGAGGGAGACAATGTAATAGCATTCGCCCTTAGGTCAAGACTTTTGGGTCTCACGGTCTACTTTTGCTTGGCTATTGGAGACCTTTACATAAAGAATACATACTATTTACATATTATTTTTATGAGTTGTGAACTTCAGGGGGTGGAAGTGGCAGTACCCTTCACCCCTTTGTTGTTGACTATGCCAAAAATGCCATCTTAGTGCTAATGTTGGCATGACATTCAACCTCTGGTCCAGTTGGATTTTGTACATGGGGGCTGTTTCTGTTATCTATCTCAGGCAGCAAAATGGTTTAAGCTGCTCATGCCTGATTTGAGAGACTGGCTACATTCTTGCTGCTGGAACCCAATGTGCTCTATTCTGCAGGTGTTAATATTATTCTGTTTTATATGCCAACAGTTTTTTTTAAGCTTTTCTGCACTCTTTTGGAGTTGAATTCTGTTTACATGTTTTTTTTAATCTGCTGTTTTGCGTATTTATGTTCATTTTATTCAGTTTTAACTCTTCATTGGGGGAACTCTCTAAGGTCAATGTTCAGTAGAAAGACGGAATGCAGATGAGTTATTTACCACCCTTAAAACATGATATTTAAATTAGGGTTGTAATGAATTGATTAAATGAATGGATTTAAAAACATTTGTATTAACCAGAAAAGGTTTCCCAGGTAACACTTAGTCCTTGAAAATGCAGAAATCCAACAGAAGCTGAGAGCATCATGTGAACAAATTACTATATTGTAGTGGCATTACTTCTCAGAGATTGCATTAGAGTAATTTGTGAGTCTGTCCACTGCTTCTGAATTCTCTTTGCTTGCTGTTCTCTCCACACCCCTTAAAATCAAGCCCCCCCCCTTCTCCAACATTTGGATAGGTCAGTTGCATAAATCAGAAAAGATGGGATATACAGTCACCAACATTTGCGTGACTCCCCAAAGCACTGGGAAAGCTTTGGGCACAGAAATATAGACAGGAGGAAAGCCTCATAGGGTTTAATGTAAGCTATTGAATTAAGTTGTACACGTATTTAGCTGACTTCATAGGACAGTTACTTTACTTTTTTTATCTTCCTGGTTTTCACAAACTATTTGCATTCCCTAGTAAATTCAGCCTATTTTTAGTCCCACAAATATTCAATAAATTTATTGACACTGTCCAATTAACATGGCCTTCGGGTTGGATCCTTTCCATGACGTATTTTTATCTGCTTCCAAAGAGATCTTCCAAATGTCATTTCAGGATATTATTGCCTGCAGCCTTCAATTGAAAGGAAAATAAACTTGTTCTTTGGCTAAAAGAGGGAGTTTATTTCTGATGAATGTCTGGGCTTGTTTCTCTCCGGGTGTTATCTTGGCTTAAAGCTTATGTTATTTTTGGTGCCTAAGGCACCAATAGTTAAAAGTTTTGCTACCTTTTAATATTCTCACCAGGGTATCCACAGTGGTTGAAAAAGTCAAGGTGGTGGCCACAACAATGTGATCGAAGTTCTGTCTAGCATTTTATTTATGAATCAAATTTATATAGCCACCCGTCTCACAAGAATTTTATAACTATTGATAGTTGCGATAAGTTCTGCTTATTGGGATAACTACCACTTTGGATGATTTTCAAGAGAATGGGTCAAATTAATGAATGGTTGTTTGCCATGATAGTAATACAGAAATATGCTGCTAAATATTATTTACTAAGGTGAAAGATTTGAGAGCTTTTTGAAAACATCTGGCTGGCCTTCAAAGGAAAGAGGAGGTTTTTTGACAGGACTCTTAGAGATAAACCAGAAGCTTGCTGATAAGACTCTTTGAGATAAGAGTGATTAGTCAAAGTGATGGTGAACCATGAATCTATCAGAAGCTAAATTCAACTTCCAGATTCAGCAGCATTATATCTGGACATGGTATTAGAAGTCAAAAGAAGATTGTTTCTAAGTAAATTTACTTTAGAGTATGTTGCTAATTATATATATATTTTTCAGACCATTTCTTCCGTTGTGCAGCTGCAGGCAGTCTTAAAAATATGTCTATCACGGGGCTAAAGAAGAAGCAGCCCAAAATGTTTAAAGTGAAAGTTTCAACAATGGAAGCTGAAATGGAGTTCAGCTGTGAGGTATTTTGTTGTTGTGTTGATTTTTAAAGGCCAGAATTTTTGTCTAGATGACATAAGATTTATATACCTATTTACTGTCTCAAAAAAGCATCTCTCTCTGGATGTAGAAAGCTGATATATCAAGGAAAAGATTACATTGAATGCCTTTTTCTGACATGCTAATTGTCCATTTGCAGGGATTTATGTAAATATGATTTTTAAAAATAATCCTCCTTATCACTGGATTAAACTGCTGTAATTGCAATGATTTTCAAGCTGCCTCTTACCTGGTTCATGTGCCATTCACTGATCTGAGTATTTATTTAAGAATATATGTTCTGTCTCTGAGTGCCTGTTAGAACTTTGCCACTTCTCTATCAGTCTCTGCTTATGGCAGATAATTTCTGATGTGTTATCAATCTCAGAGGAGACACAGCTGTCTTTTCTTCCAACTGGATAATCTGCTTAGATCAATGACAAGATGAAACACAATAATTGGGCCCTCTAAATGTACAGAGTTTCTAGCTATAGAAATCAAGTGCTTCTAGTTTAATTCAGTAATGAAACTTGGAGAACATTGGCTGACTGAAGTTGTCCATAATTTAGATCTCTAAAAGAATGGGGGGGGGGGAGAGGCAGCAGAACTGGTGTTCTTGTTGAGACTTGTTTTTGAAGCTACCTTGGCATTATCACATCCCATGTGTGCTAAGAATTAGAATTTGAAGGTTCTTCCTTCTCCAGCCCACTGAGTTAAATGTGGGGCTTTTGTGGGAGAACAATTCATAAAGGTATTTATATAGACCTTGAGTATGCTGAAAGGAAAACAGAAGTTTAGAATATAAGTCTCTACTTCTGAGATAACAAGCAGGGAAGCAAGCAAAGATTTGAAGCCTTGGTTCTAGGGAATCTACAAGCATACAGGCAATCCTTGACTTACGACCATTCATTTAGTGACTCTTAATTTACAATGGCACTGAAAAAATTGACCGTTTTTTACCCTTATGATCGTGATCAAAATTCAGGTGTTTGGCAACTGACATGTATTATTACAGTTGCACTGTTATGGAGTCATGTAATCACCATTTGTAACCTTCCCAGTCAGCTTCCGACAATAGCAATAGCATTTAGACTTATATACCGCTCCATAATGCTTTACAGCCCTCTCTAAATGGTTTACAGAATCAGCATATTGCCCACAATAATCTGGGTCCTCATTTTACCAACCTCAGGAGGATGGAAGACTGAGTCAACCTTGAGCCAGTGAGGATCAAACTGCTGGCAGTCGGCAGAATTAACCTGCAATACTACATTCTAACCACTGTATCACTATGGCTCTCAAGCAAAGTCAATGGAGGAAGCCAGATTCACTTAACAACTGCTGTGATTCATTTAACAGCTGTGGTATAAAAGGTTGCAAAAGTGGGGCACAACTGACTTAACAACTGTCTTGCTTAGCAATGGAACTCTTGGGCTCAACTGTGGATTTAAGTTGAGGATTGCCTGTAATAATATGATAATAACCTGTGGTAAGATGGGCAGCTAATAAATTTGATTGATAAATAAATAAATAAATACTAACTAACATTGTAATATAAGAGAAGGCTGTGTTCTAAACCTGCAGTACTACAGGCTTTGCTTTCTAGGGTAGCCAAATAAATACTGGTGTAAACTAAGAAGCACATAACAGAGTTTTGGAATTTTGGATTCTTTTCCCAACTACACAAAGCCTTGCTTAATTATTATTCTGTTTGATGTTGCCATACAGCAGCATGGGGAATTCTGGGAGTTGACACATCTTAAAGTTGCTGAAGTTGAGAAACATTGCTATATAACTTTGGAACCTAAAGACTGGAAACGCTAAATCATCTTCTGAATTCACATATCATGCTATGCTTTGTTGGTGATTTGTTTAGTAATAATTTATGAATTCAGCCCCAAACAACACTCTAAACCACAAAGCATGGTTCACCAATTAAAACTGCAGGATGAATTCATACATCATGCTAAGCACATGCAAATAAACCATGTTATAAAAGCAAAATGAGTAAATTCCGCTATTTTGTTGAAGATGAAGAACACAAAAAAACCCTCTAACTTCTAATTTTCTTAAAAGCCAAAATTATGCAATTTGAATTTTGCACAACATCAGAGGCTCTGGCATTTCTATTTTTACACCTAGTTGAGATCATGTATTTAGAATACCTCAGGAATAGAGCATCTTTTTTCACACTCAGATTATTGCCCTTGCTATCCATTCTAAACTGATTTTGTTCCATTGCAACCCACAGATGAAATGGAAAGGAAAAGACCTGTTTGACCAGGTGTGTCGTGCATTGGGGCTGCGAGAATCCTGGTACTTTGGTCTCTGGTACTCCGTCAAAGGAATGGGCATTTGGTTGAAGATGGATAAAAAGGTTTGGAATCTAAACGTTCATTGTAAAATAATACTTCCTGAGTTGGAAAGACCTAAAGATATTCTAAAAGTTTTCTTCAGAGATGGCCAGTTTTTTTTTTTTAAATGGCTCAGGATCTCAGTTTGTTTTAAAGGAGGGATGGAAGGGCCTTAAGGAGCCAGGCCAGGCAAAGTAAGGAACTCCCTGTTTTGAGAGTATTTGGGTGAATAAAGCAGCTTACCTTTGATGTAAAAAAAGGAAAGTGCACCACCACAATTTTAATGGTGAAATTGGGTGTGTGTTTAGAGGGGTCAGAAGACCTGAAAAACATATCAGGGAGACGCCATCTATGCCCATCCTTGATTTACAATGATAATTTGTAAACGTAAATGGTGGTTAGGCCAAGAAACACATGTACATATTCATATTCATGTGCCACATTCATATTACATTCCCTCTACCCCCTTTAGCTAATTAGAATCCTCTTTGTCTCTAGACTAGAATATGAATGTAATCAGAATGCTACTAAACCAGTGACTCATCATTTATCTTAACTGTCTTTTCAGTCTTCCACTGAAACTGTCTGGAGAAGGGAAGTACTATAGGGATTAGCACCATTGACAAGATCTTTCTCCTCTTACTTTCCCCCAGGCCCCAAAAAAAGGGGATGGGGAAGAGATATATGCATTTGTATCAATCAGTTCACATGCAAAGTGAGATGGGAAACAATGGGAAAGACTTAAGAAATGTGTATTTGTATATCTGAAATGGTTTGGGAGGGGCAAATGTGGAGGAAAGCCTTCCTCAATTTGGTCATTTTTTCCCCCCTGAGTAAGAAAGGATGAGGATCAGAACATAAAAACG
>NW_015386865.1:428758-438723 GCF_001527695.2 Protobothrops mucrosquamatus | reverse complement strand
ATGGCAAGAAATAGTGATCTTGGGCTTCTACTTAGCCAAACATATTTTTCCTAATCAGATTATGTTTAATTGTTCTGGTTTCTTTTTCAAACAGGTTTTAGATCAGGATATTCCCAAAGAAGATCCAGTGAACTTTTGTTTTTTAGTGAAGTTTTACCCTGAGAAAGTTGAAGAGGAGCTTCTGCAAGAGATCACCCAACACCTCTTCTTTCTGCAGGTCAGAAGGTATTTCTTTTATTCAGAATTGGTTTGAGATGTCATGGTTGTCTTTTGAACATCACCATTGTGTTTAAGCATCTGTGATCATCCTCTTCCTTGAGGTACACCTTAGGCTAGTGCCAACTTTAGCATCTTAGGAATGGTTGAGAGTAAACGGGCCTTTAGTGGGTTCTCCTCTCAGTTTTGGGCTTGTTACTCCTTAGCCTTTTTTTAAAATTGATCATTCATTTGCCATTTCTCTCTGGGCCCAATCCACCAAGAAGAAGAATACCGAAAGAGAATGAGGGATGCTGTTCCCTTGCTTCATTCTCGCAGGCCCATAAAGACTCAGTGAGCAGTAAAGCTGTGCAGAACCAAGAAGCCTTGGGAATTGACATTAATCCCTTTGCTGAATTATACATCATGTCTGATTTTCCACAGCCCTGACTTCTGATCTCAGTCTTGTTTTCTGTTTTTTTTAGAGAGTTGCATAGTTTGCAAGCCCCTTTCCCCTGTATTAATTGTTGCTCATAGATCTTCTTCCAAGTCAGGATTCAAAAATATGATTAAATGACCTTTATGTCATTTCAAAACCCACCATTGTAATTGTATCAATTTTGTCTTAAGAGGAATACTTTAGGATATTTTCAAATATATTTTTTATTCCATGTGGCAATATTTCAGTCAATTTAAATGTCTTTGTGGGTTTGTGTGTCATTGCCCAAAGAAAAAAACACTTTTACCCAATTCTGGGTAATTTACCTATCTTTAGGAAGCACTGTTATAAAGTATAATTACTTTTAGTTTAGGAAGGGTGGTGTTCCTTAATTTGTAGGAAATCAGGAAACATTGTAAAGGTAAAGGTTTCCCTTGTCCAGTCATGTCCAATTCTAGGGAGTGGGTGACCCTCTCCGTTTCTTAGCCGATGTTGTCCGAAGACATTTCCATGGTCATGTGGCCAGCATGACTATATACCAGTGGTGACGAACCTATGGCACGGGTGCCAGAGGCGGCACTCGGAGCCCTCTCTGTGGGCACACATGCCGTTGCCCCAGCCTCACCTCCCCCCATGACCCCCTCCTCTCCAGCAACCCCCCTAAAGGAGAGTCGCCCCTGAGTGTGGCCCACACGGAGCAGTGCAGCCAAGGACATGGCAGCCAGGCAGCATAGACAAGACTCTGCCCTCACACCCCATCGTGCACAGTTGATGCTGCAGGGCGCGGGCAGAGAGTGTGACCGCCATAGCACTGCTGGGCTGCCTGGGTGATCTGCGGCGGGCCCTGGAGGCGGTGAGTGGCCCTGCGGGCAGGCAGGGTGGAGGATGGGGGCAGAGCAGGGGCGGGGCAGGGGGGTGGAGCGGGGGTGGGGCCAGTTTTTGGGCCACTCGGTCTCTAAAAGGTTCGCTATCACTGCTATATACCAAGGTGCATGAAATGCTTTTACCTTCCCATCAAAATGGTACCTATTTATCTATTTGCATTTGCAAGCTTTTAAACTGCTAGATAGGCAGGAGCTGGGACAAGTAATGGGAACTCATCCTGTCACACGGTTCTTGGGTTTCAAACCTGGGCTGTCAGCTTTCCAGCTGACAAGCTCGGCATCTTCTTCTGCCAAATAGGAATGTACTCTATGCATTATATTTCTACCTTGGTTCCTTTTCGCTCCAAGTAGCTTAATATACTTCTTTCAGAAGTTCTGCCCTTTTGGAAAAGTCTCACAATTTATATGTCTAAAAGAGGATTATAGCTAAAGGCCAAATGAGAGACTGTAGTCTATTTTAAAACACTAAAACAGCCATAGAACCACCACCAGCCCTGACAATCAAGAGACATCAGTACTTTTTCACTTGTATGCGTGTGTGTAACTCAGTTCAACTTTCTACCCTGCCTTTTATGCTAGTCCTCCAAACAATTATAGAGAAGTAGATGGGAGGTATCAGAATATATCCTACAATCATAAGGGAATCAAAATGTGATTTCTGATCAAGAGATGGGCTGGGGAATTCTAGAAATTGAAGTCCACACATTGTAAAGTTGCTAAGATTGAGAAATGCTGCTTATATGAGATGAAGGTGTATGCTTCTGATGAAAGAGATTCTGGCATTCAACTCCTACCCCCAACTTTAAATTGTTTTAACAACTCTCCCCTTTTAAACAATCACCTGACTCTGCTGCAACCAATATGAAAAACTTTAAATTATGTCCTGTCAAAATCAAAACTTTTAAGTGAAATCATATAATGTGGGTAATAACTGTTCTTAAACACATGTTTGAGCAGCTCCACATTATTCTCCACTTACAAGTACACTTGATGTAATTTGAAGCTATAAGGATACTGTTTGCCAAAAGCTGGGCAAGGGACTCCTTGACTTTTGTTAAAGTTGCATCTCTTGCCTTTATTTGCCAGCCTGTGGAAGTGTGAAAATGTCATGCAGGTGTTAGGGGAAGGCTGTGTGCAGTGTGGGTGGGCAAGGTGACCTGGATGCTCCAAGAAACTGGCGAAGGGAGGGAGTGGATCCACAAAACATTTATTCATCGATTGAAGTATTTATAGCTCACCCATTATCATAAGGTTCTCAGGAAGAGCTATAATCCATAAAACAAGCAAAGGGAAATAAAAATAAGCAACACCTTGAAAATTTAAAACAGAAATAACCACAATGCAATAATGAAAAGAAGCTGATTTTTAGAGTGACAAAATGGCATATTTAGCCTGCCCTTGTGAAATCCCAAAAGCCACGATTTCACCTGGCATTGAAAAACGAATATTTTTGTGTGCCATCCTGTTCTGCAGGAAAAGGAATTACATAGGGTCTCAAACAAAGGACCCTTATCCCTATTACTGCATTTGATCATTAGCAACGGGAGTGGGGTGTTGGATTCCACAAACTGGTTTGATGTAAGCAGCTAAAATCCTGATTGCATGCTTCTGTTATTACCTTGGAACAACTTTTCTTTGGAAGAGTTGGTCAACTAGATGAGATCAATTTCCTGGTGGATTTCTGCTTTTCACTATTGCCTTGACAATTACTTGGGCTGAGCTATTTTGGAAAGAAGGCTGTTTCTCCTTTCCTTTCCCTTTTCATCTCCCTGAAAGCTACACATTTTCTTCTGGTTCCTTCAAACCTGCCTTGGCTTGTTTCCCTTGGAGGAATGTAGTTTGAGGAATTTTTTTTTCAGTTCCAAAAGAAACATAAAAGAGGAGGTAAAGCGACACGTTTGAACTTGCTGGGTTTTCTAACGTTAAAATTTAGATTTGCAGTATAATTGGGGTAAGAGTGGGAGAATAGCATATGCAAACATGTGTATACTTATGAAATTCAACCTACTAAAATGTATTTAACCATTTGCTTGGTTTAATAATGCAAAGTTATTATATAGAAGGCAGTTCCCCTGATTGCAGGAGGAATGAGAAAATCACAATGTTTAGTAATAGAGGTCAGCTACTCCAGTAACTGTCACCCAGTGATTTACATACTTGAATGAATTTGGTTTTTCAGTTGACTTCCTTGCGTTGTCCCCTTTTCAGACTTTAGGGAGAGTTCTGAGCTTTAATTATTTCAATTGCCACTAATTATTATTATTTTTCTACTGGATTCCGGGAAGAACCCAGAACGGCTACAAAGAGATAAGTAGAAAAATTCTACATAAAACCAACAATCTTTAAAACATTAAATTCAGAAATCTATATGTGGCTCATTTAAAAAAATAAAAGAAAAACAATTGAACACCAAATCACAACTCAGTTTGATCCTGGCACAGTTATTTCAGAAATGCCTGGGTGAACAGCTATTTGATTGCCTTCTAAAATAAAGACAGTTTAGAAATCAACTTCTCTCTCTGGGCAGAGGGTTCTGCAGTCTTCTGGTAACAAAACCTTCTACGGTATGTCTGGGAGAAAACAAGGGCATTTTTCTCCATATGTTTTATTAAACATCCCAATTAAAACAAAGCAGCCACCAAAATGAATAAGGGACAAAGACAAATAAACTCAAACTTTATTAAAAGACAGGAGTCAGAAAAGGGAGATAAGCTAGGGTGAGGGAATATATTAAATGGAATTGGGAACTCTAGCCATCCAGTTGTTATCTGATTACAGTTCCCATAGGAGAGTAATACCGAAGGGCCACAATTTGTACAAGCTTGAAATAAAATTGTCAATGGCACAAAAGCTATAGTGGGAACTTCCCTCTCTCTTTTTCTCAAAATGCTAGCATTCAGAATTACAAAATGAATTTTTGCTTGATGGTTCCTTCGGGACACACACAAGAACACAATATAATGCAGCATTGTTTTCTGGAGTTAACCAGGCCATATTTATGGGACTGAATAAAATGTTTAAGCTTTCTCCAAACAACAGTAACCTGAAGAGTATCTGAATGAGTCCCTACGTGCAAGTGCAGTGTGTCTCAGAAAGATAAAAAAACAGAAGCAAGTAAAGGAATTGCTTTTAAGCCTTGGATTTTGAAGAAGTTTTTAGCTGCTCTTGAAAATAGAATGCTGGATTAGATGGATCTTTGCTCTGATTTGCTAGATTTTCTCCTTATTAATCCTGATACTTAGGAATAGAAATCCCATGCACAGACCTCTACATCTCTATGGTGGAAAACAAATCATAGTGGAGAATTATAACCATTCTATTTTCTTGTGGATTTTCTCTGTATCTGGCTGACCGCTAACAAAATAGAAGAGTGCACTAAATAATCCTTTACTGATCTGATCTTCCAAATGGAAATTAGATATAGTTTAGAGTGTAGTTATTATGCAGCATGCTTTAAAAGCATATGCAACTACTTTGAATATTCTTGGTATTTTTCTGCATGTCTCTACAGTGGCCAAGATTAATTTTTTTCACTCATAAACTCAGCTAACGGTTACATTTCAGGTGCCAAAACAAAGTCTGGGTGTCTATTATTTTGTTTTCAAGCTTTGGCTGAGTCTTAGATTTTTCTTATTTTTTTTCCACCTTGTGTCTTAGGTTAAGAAACAAATATTGGATGAAGAAATTTACTGTTCTCCTGAGGCTACAATTTTATTGGCATCTTATGCAGTCCAGGCTAAGGTGAGGCTTTATAATTGTTAGTTTGTCACCTTTTATAACACATATGCAGAGTGTTAATTAACACAGAAAAGGATCTGCTGAGGCTTAGCTGGAAATAGGAAGTGGTATTTTTTCACCTCATCTGTCTCTATTTGTGGGTGTTTTGCAGATTTGTTTAATGAGTACACCCTGTTTAGATTTCACAGGAGGTCAGTGGATTAAATGCAGAGAGGAGACTGAGATATCTTACTTCATTTTAAACAAAAAACAACTGTGGAACAAAATGCAGTTTAGACTGCAGTGGGCATTCTGAGTACAGATAGTTCTAAACATATGACTGCTTGTTTAGCAAAGTTATGCTGGACATAGCAAACAATGGGTTTGCTTAACAACTGTGACTTTCACTTTACGACTGCAGCACACAGTTTATGAGCACCTCATAAAAGGCTGTAAAATTGATTCAGTCACATGGCTGACCTATTATACGACCATCACGACTTATGATCTATGGCACAGTCATAAGTTAGGGTCTACCTGTAAGATGGTAGTTTCTCTTTCCCATTCCCCTTTTTTCTTAATTAAAAATAATTCTCTAGCATGCATTTGAGGAATTCCTGCATAAAGTCTCTTCCTGACCTGTCCTCTTCCCTGAATCATCCTTTAGAAAGTTAAAGGGGGGCAGCTGTAACTGTGTCATCCAACCTTTCTTAGCACTGAACAGAGAGATGCTATACCCTCCCTTGCTAGTTACTGGCAGGAATCAGCCAGTTTTAGTCCAGAACTGAGACAGAGCAGATGAAATGACAGGATGTTTTGCCTTTCATTATTCCTGAATGTGTTTGGGCATATAATATATATATGACAGGAGGATGGCACCGGTCCCAGTGAGATATCATATTTGTCTCACCATACTGCTAGTGGTGGGCTAGCTATTTGGCGATGACTGGGATTAAATTGTGGAACTCAGTGGCACTACATGTTTGTTGATTGATTTATGAAATTTACACTCTGCCCCAACATGTTACAACTCTGGAAGTTTTATGAAATGAATCTACAAACAAAAAATGATCAAAAGTCTGGAAAAACAAGCAGCAATCAATGTAAAAAAAACCAACCCATAAGAACACCACAGTCTGTTGCCTACTTTGTTACCCATTCTGACTCTGGATCTTGGGACTCAGTTTCAATAGGGCTGGTGGTTTGGGGCCAAAGCACATAATGTTCAGAAAAACTTGTGAAGTATGATTTGTAAAACTGGTTTAATGATCCAGGTAGTGTATACATCCAAAAATCTATGCATTATTCAACGAACATTGTTATAGAAACTAAGGTTTACGGGCAATGTGTGAACCCAGCTTGGATGACTTGCTTACAAAGCCGTACCACTAATCTGTAGTTCTCTCTTTAAGAGGTCATTAAGATCTCCTTTTCCTAGCCATTGGTGCTTAAGCCAGAGCTAGACCCACTGCACTCTACTGTGGGTGGTGTTAACAACAAAATCAAAAGGGGATCCATTAGGAGTTATGGCATTGGATTCTTCTTGAACTGTAAACTAGTGTATATTTGGTACCAAACTGGTAAACTTTCAGGCATATTTTTTCAGTCCTAAAGGACAGGAAGGTAAAATTCTCAGGAAAATTATTTCCGGCAGGTTTTCTTTGCTCCTCGCCTTCAGATTTCACTTGTAAAAATCTTTGAGAACTTTAGCCAATTTTTAGTTGTTTTGTTTATAATCAAATGATTCAGTGTTTTATCTTTTTTTCCTTTTAAGTGTTAATTTAGATCTTATACTATGCGGTCAATTCTTTGTATACAGTCTTTTTCTGTTAACTTGTCTGATACTTCTTTCCCTCACAGTATGGTGACTATGACCCGAATATGTACAAACCAGGTTTCTTAGCTCCAGAAGAGCTTTTGCCAAAAAGAGTAAGTGTTTTCACACTTTCCTATCCGCCTGGTCATGAATAGGAATCCTCAGATACCCAAAATAGCAGAAATAGCCAGATAGGGAACAGCAGATTTGCATGACTCATAAAACAACAACTTTTCCCCAAAGACCAGATATTTCTATTCATCCTTTTATGACAGATTGTTCCTCTCTTTGTTTTCTAGAGAGTGGGAAACTTTAAAATTCTGATGTTTCTCAAGCAACTATTGGAGAATGTGAGCTCTTAGCTATGAAGGGAGGTTTATAACTCCTTCAAGGTATCTTCTCCAGGGGACTCCTGGTTCATGAGCTCAAAACTGAGTTATACCTGACTCTGGTGTTTCTATCCTGGTTTAACGTTCTTCTTCCAGATAGAATCCAGACTGCTCTTCACGAAAGGGGAATTTAGGACAAAAACAAACCGAAGTTAGCAGTGCGGTATTAAGTTACCAACAAGCTGAAAGGCTTCTACAAATGGGAGTCAGTTTGCTTCTAATCTTGCAGCATTTTAAGTCATATGTAATTCCATAGGTCCTTCCAAAACAGATCAGTTTTTCATACCTGCATGAACATCCTTCTTGAAGTTTGAAAAATAAATCTTTTTGCCATTGTTTTCTTTCTTGTTCTTTATTTTTCTTTTATCTAGGTTCTCCGTCAATATCAGATGACACCTGACATGTGGGAAGAAAGGATTACTGCCTGTTATGCTGGACATCAGGGAATGGCCAGGTACAGCAGCACTCGTTTGTTTGCAACTATAGTTTGGAAAAAAGGACTTATATCCATTAGCACCTGGTGGTTTCAGTTTGGTGTAGTGCAATGGTGGCAAACCTATGGCATGGGTTCCAGAGGTGGCAATCAGAGCCCTCTCTGTGGGCACGCATGCCATCGCCCCAGCCCTAGGCTTTCAGCTGGGTTTTATAAAACCTTTTCGCTTTAGGCCTCCACCGACGTGTGCAAAAAAAAAAAAAAAGGTTCAATCAGTGAATTTCAACTTCTCGTGGGGGAAAAAAAAGATCTTGCAAAGTTGGAATTGTTTGATTGAATTTTTTAGTCCCACCCAGTCTGCCGTTACCACTGCAGCCACGTCCACCCAATTGGCCACGCCCAGCCAATGGACCACACCCACCCGGCACTCGACGATGCATAAATGGATTTTGGGTTGCAGTTTGGGCACTCGGTTTCTAAAAGGTTCGCCATCACTGGTCTAGTGGTTAAGGCATCAGGCTAGAAACCAGGAGACTGTGAGTTCAAGTTCCACCTGAGGCATGAAAGTTGGCTGGGTGACTTCGGGCCACTCAGTCTTTCTCAGCCCAATTCACCTCACAGGGTTGTTATTGTGGAGAAAATAGGAAGAGGAAGGAGTATTAGGTACGTTCACTGTGTTGAGTTATTTATAAAAATAATAAAGGTAGGATAAAAACATAAATAAATCAGGATGTCACAATACACATTTCATGACTTTGACACTTTGCCCTTATTCATCTGGTTTTTTTCCCCATGGAACATAGTAGAAGCCAATAAGAATTTAGATGAATTATACCTTGAATTCACTTCTTGATACAAAGTTTGATCCAAACAGATGGGAACTCAGAAATGCATATTCTCTCATCACTCTGCTCCTGCTTGTTGATCTCACCTCTGGGCGGCAGACAAATTTAATAAGTAAATAAATAAATAACTGTACTTTTGTCAGCACTTCATTTAAAGTGCTGGTTTTAAGACTAAAAGCAACATGTCTGGTTAAGAATAGTCTCCTTTTTTGAGAATCTGTCCAAGTTTTGACATCACTGTTTGTGGCCTGCTCTGTCCAAAGGCTTTAGATGTTTGACAGATTGTCCCAAGAGCAGAACCTTTTGTGTAGCATTACCAGGACTTCAGAATATCCTTCCAGGAAAAGGATTTTTCAGTTGGGGATCATTCAGCTGAATGTAAAATTTTCCCAGAATATTTCCAATTTGTTTGGATGTGCCAAGTGAAACTATTTCTATGTCATGGTTGAATTTTCCATCTATTTATGTGATTTTTATAGAGGCCATAGTGCAATTTGTAATTATTATTTATTACCAATGGTAATAAAACTAGGTAAGAGTATTTCACAGTCAATAAATACAGCCTTGGGTGACAATAATACAGAACAATATATTTCCTTTATGTAGCAAGAACAATCCTTTCCAAGAGTTTTTTAAAAAATAACTATTCCATTCTTCTAGATACGAAGCCGAGATGAACTATCTTAAAATAGCACAAGACTTGGAGATGTATGGGGTTAATTATTTTCCAATTGCTGTAAGTATGTATGATTTTTAATGCATCTGATTCAGATTTTTCTGACAGTCCCAGATGTCTTGATTGTAAATCCCCTGTGCCTCAGCAGTATTGCCAGTAAAAAAAGGGGCATAACACCTGAGAGTCTCATCAGCATTGTCTGTTGTGACTTGGAGCAATTTGCCTGACTTAAAAAGTGTTCTCCATTATAAAAATGCCATGACTCTTAAGCAGATCTCTTGGTCTTACATTTTTCAATGTGTATTCATGTTAGCTAACGTAAGGGTAAATTCTAGTTTATAGATGCCTGATGTTTGACTCTTTTATATGAAGCAATGAGGAAAAAGGTGTCAAGAGGCAAAAATACTGGTCATGTACTTCATTGTATAGAGACTAGTTGAGCAGCAATGAGGATAACTGAATAAGACAATAAAATTGCCAATTAAGGCAGGTGTTTACTCCTCGATACTCCTCGACTTACAACAGTTTAGCAACTGTTCGAAGTTAGAACAGCACTGAAAAAAGAGTCACC